>NC_088327.1:17125000-17247500 GCF_036884655.1 Musa acuminata AAA Group | reverse complement strand
TCAGCAAACGCATCCAACATGATCTGCTTCCTCCCAGTCATGGAAAGTATGGATGTCTCATCAGAGTCCAGCAAGATCGGCGTTGGGCTGGCTGTGTGCGGTGGTGGTGGTGGTGAAAGGTTGTTCGCCACCATCGGTTGTGCTTCGGCAATAGCACATTCTGCAAATAGTGAGGCCAACTCGTCCACAGCAGTATTTGCTTGCAGTCGGTTGCGGTATAGCTCACGAGCACGTTGTAGGGTTTCCAGAACGGCCTGTTCTCCTCCTCCAGATCTCATTGCTACAAGTACCTACATGTTTGACAAGTCAAAATTTTGACAAACTAAATCCTGCAACTTCCATGGTTAAAGGTCTGCAATATAAACAAACACCAGGCACAGTGAATTTTCCATTTCACTGTAATCCAATATCTGATTGAATCTTATATTCCCCCTCTAGTACTACAGGAATCTTAGTTGATCTAGCAACTTATCCACTACATGCCCCATAAACTAGCATCGGACAAGCCTAACTGTGTACATGTGCAGATCTTACTGTTAATATTGCGTCGGCTTTCTTGGATTGGCTAATCTAATTCAGAAGTAACAGAAAATTCCATTCTTATAATTGAAAGAAATGCCAGTATGCGACAACCATATATTGTAACAACAGCTCTAATCTTGATACGTAGTCCTGAGCTAAATGGAAGGGATTCTTGTGTTGGTTCATGCTGCTCCTTATCTAGAACAACATACCATTCCAATACAAGTTCCCAAAGACCTGAACTGGATAAATTCCTAATCTTCAATGACTCCTATGTGTCAGTTGTCTTAAGACCTGGTTCAAAATGCTGTTCACCACAAAGAGACCATTCTGTGCTCTAGCAAGAAAACAATCCTCCTCACCTTCCTATTGGCCCTCCTCAAGGACCATACTCCCCTTCCTCTCTCTCTGTTCCCCCTTTTCTTTCAGTTCATCACTTGGAAATTCCAACGGCACAATAAATTCTTTCACCATCATACAGAAGAATAGATTCATCCATTTGAACCCAATAACCCTTTACAGTTGATATATATTTTTTTATCATATATTAAGGTCCAAATAAGGTGCTTCCTGTAAACAAATTACAGTCACCAACAACCCACTGTAATCTCTTTCATATGCACTAGCCCACTGCACTTGTGCCCTAGAAACATTTGGTAAATAGAATGTATTGTTGAAAAATTCAAGGTTACTAGTAGGAAAAATCAGATCAAAATTTAGAAAAATAAAACATTCAATGTTATGCTTACATGAAAATATCTGTAGCAAGTATTATTTTGCGGATCACAGTGTAACATATTAAAATGACAGAACAATCATGATAATTCCTGATAAATACTGAAGCAAGAAAGGAAGCACCCAAAAGTAACCATTCAAAGTTGCCCAACAGTCACATGCTTATTTAGCCATAGGCTCTACACGTTGAATATATAAGAAATCTGATCACATGTTGTCAAACAACTTGACATCTTCAAGCAGGAAGTTGTCTTTTCATCCTCTAGCTATTTTTTATGCAAAAGATCCATTGGTGAATTTTATGTTGTCACTTTTTGTTTAAAGTTTGGCTTGGTGCATTAGCAACAAGGTCAAGCTATATATTAATTAATATTATCATGATAGACTTGATAGGAAGTAAGATCTATTATGCAGGGAACTTGTAATTTCACTGACAGATCCTGAACCTACATCAGATCAATATTTGCAAGGAGGTGTTGTGTTTATGCAAGTATCAAAGCAGAAAGTTGTAGCAATCCACCATATGGTATTATGATATCCATAAAAGATAAAGCAACAGAAACACATTTGGCAACAATAAACGATCTCCAATTTTACTGTCTATTATTGCTCAAACATACATCAAAATCTAGAAATATAATTAAGCAGGCTACTAACTTTCAAATTTCTTTAGTTTGTTATAAAGTTACAGTAATGTAGTTCTTACAAATCCATAAAATATCTGGCTTTCAGCACCTTTAAACTGGTAAACATTCTAGAATGGAAGATGCTATACGCCAAGGATTGCCCAATGCTTACATGTGACACCAAATTTGTGAGAAAAAAAAAAAAGTTGAACATTAGGCCCTAAAGGCTAATAATGAATCAAACTCGTGACCTCAGTAGTAGTCGAAATGTAAACAGGCTGCACCTATATTTGAAATTAAATAGTTGCAACACAAATTACAAGTTAACCACATGGCTAACAGATGCATAATGTTTATCATTCACTTGTCTGATTCTCAAGGTATAGTGAAAAAGAAAAAAGAACGAAAACGTACATGCACAATTCAACGGGAAGAAATGAAAAAGAAAAATCCACTTCATCAGGTGGAATCAACAAAATTTCCATTACGAATAAAACATAATTTGCAATATCGGAGAATTGAAATAAAATATTGGTATCAACCTGATAAGACCCTAGGGTTTTATCATAGAAGAAATGAGAGAAAAGGGGATGATCACTTCAAGGGGATCAACCTCCTAGGGTTTGTCAAAAGACTGAATAATATTTCATTGTTTACCGAAAAGAAATAGATACATCCCTATTTATAGAGTTCCATCCAGAGTCCACTAGGACTTGGACTCTTAATAAATAAATAAATATCAAATAAACTCCTATCCAACTCTTAGTGGACTAGACCAACTCAATAAAACATTTATTCGAAGCTCAGAAAATAAAGGGATCATAACAATTCCTCTCCCTTCAAATCAGCCTTGTCCTCAAGGCTGAGCAGCATCAAACTCGGGGAGCTTCTCTTTCAGCACTTCAGTCATAGAGTATCTATGACGCATCACAACCCATTGATCAAGTAAGTACGATCTCCACTTTTTGATAGTGTAAGCAATAGATCGGCCTTTCAGTGTAGTAATCGTTGCAATCTTCTGAAGAACCCTCTCCATCCGATGGCTAATGGCAGTTATGACCTTACTTCCATGTCTTTCCTTTAGGATCACTTGCTTTTCATTAATAAAAAACTTTATGATTAGTTTAAAAAAATTTCAAGAAACATCACCCAGGGTTGATAATCATTCAATTCCAAGCACCACTTCGAAGTCTTCCAAGGGTAGCAAAAAGAAGTCCACAAGCAACTCTTGGCCCTGTATAATCAATTTTACCTTCCAACATTTGCTATCACAAGTTAAAATCCGTCCATGAGCGACCTTTACTTTGAATTTGTCACAACCTTCAATGTGGTAGACCAATTTGTCAACAACCTTATTGTCCATAAAATTGTTAGTGCTACTAGTATCAATCAAAACTGTAGCATGTTGATATTCCAAAGTTCCTCAAACTTTCATAGTTTGCAGGTTAGAGTAGCCGGCTAATGCATACACTGTATATATGATAGGTCTAACATCTTCATAAGAATCCATACTTTCATGATCGGAGTCCACATTGTTAGCTTTCGGTTCCTCCCCAATTGGTTCAATCATCAGAAGTTGCCCTTGTTTACATCGGTGCTCCTTACTCCACTTTTCATCACAGTGCCAACACAAACCCTTCGCTGATCTTTCTTTGTGTTCTTCTCGGGTTAGTCTTCGGGTGTTAGAATTTCGACTAGGAATAGATGGGGCGGGTGGCTTGCTATTCATTTGTTTGTTATCACTTATATTTCGATGATTTTCCCTGCTGATTTTTTTCCACATGCAAGCGTGCAAACGAGATTGCAACTATCATAGTGGGGTTGGCGAACTTTGTCTTCACACCAGATATCTGGATTAAGTCCTTCAATAAATGTTCCCACCAATTGTCGTTCGGACCAGCCTCTAGCTTGATTTGACAATCATTCAAATCTGCTCTGATATTCTAACACTGTAGAAATCTAATGAATTTTAACGAGTTGCCCATCAACATTCTCATATTCAGATGGTCCAAAGCGAACGAGAAGCCTTCTCTTGAATTGCTTCCACAAGGGGACCCCTTGGCAGGTTTCGTACCAATCATACCATTGGATTACATCTCCATCTAGTAAGATTGAAGCTATTTTCACCTTGGATTCTTTTGGAGTTGTGTGAAAACGAAAAAAATTTTTGCCTTAGAGATCCAACTGGTCAGATCTTCATCTTCCTATCTTGGAAATTCCACCTTCATGCGTGGATAGCTTGTGTCCTGTTCTTTGTTTCTTTTCCCCGTGTCTCCAGATCGGTTCAATGTAAGATTTGAACTTTCATCTTGAAACTTGCTGAAGCTCTCCAATAGACTCTTTTTAAAATCGTTAAGGGTTTCTTACAGTTGGTTCTCAATTCTAATTTCCAAGGCTTCTAATTAGGCTTTCACTGAGTTATCGGTACCCATTACGTAAAACTACAGATTTATAATCTCCAACTGTTGTTTTTGGTGTCGGGTCAAGGGCATCAGTACTGTGCACTATTCGGTGCGACTGCTGTGAAGTTTGGACTAGGGCATCGTTGAGGGCGTAAGGGAACACAAAGCTGCCAAGGAAGCGAACGCCGAGGGCAGCGTAAAGGCTTGCTACGAGGAGGAAAAGTTGCTGCCCTGTTTCTGTCGTTGCATGGGGTGAGGCTGCAGGGGCTGGAAGGCGACGACATCGGCGTGGGAAGCGACTGAGGATGGCTACGTGTGTGGCTGCGGTTGCTGCGACCTAAGGGGAGCGATCACCGAGCGATCGGGGTTGAGGCAGGGAAGCATAAAGACTTTGGGTCGCGATTGCCGAGCGATCGAGGTTGAGGCAGGGCAGCGTAAAGGCTTGTTGTGGTCACTGAGTGCACGGCTAGTGGGCGGCTGCGACGAAACAAGGGGGGTGGTCATTGGCCGGGAGCAGCAGCGATGGTGGTTGCTAGCCGGGAAGCAGCAGTGGTGACCGACGGCTGCGGCAGAAGATGTAGAGTTGCCCTATTTTGATCACCGCAAGGAGGGGAGGTTGCTGTCAAGGTCGAGAGGCAACAGTGGTGTTGCAACTAGGAAGCAGCGTCGACGATGGTCGCTGGTCGGGAAGCAGTAGCAAAAGGGGAGGAAAAAGTGGTGACCGACGATTGCAGTAGGGGTTGAGGCAGGGCAGCATAAAGACTTGTTGCGGTTGTTGCAACCTAAGGCTGAGGCAAGGCAGTGTAAAGGCTTGCTGCGGTTGCTGCGTGCGCGATTGGAGGGCAGCTACGATAGAACAAGGGCGGTGGTCGCTGGCCGGGAGCAACGGTGGTAATGGTTGCTGGCCGGGAAGCAACAGCAGTGACCGACGACTACAACCGCGATGTCACAGACTTAGCTGGAATTGCCTAAGTCATGAGGCACCCTTGCGGCAAAGTCACGGACCTAGCTAGAGTTGCCTAAGTCGTGAAGCACCCTTGCGCCAACTCCTCGGACTTAGCTAGGATTGCCTAAGTTATGAGGCACCCTTGCGACATATGCGTCCACAAAGGGTCAGCCTAGTTGCAACCTTGTACAGGTCCACGAACGGTCGCATTGTAGCACTGCGAACTATCGTTGCTTACATTTTCCAAGCAAAAACATACAAAACCAAGGCAAAGCATCCTATCATGTCTATGTACAAGCATACAAAAGCGATGAATGATTCGTTGAACGAAGTTGTTGCGGGTGCACGACGACCGACCGTGACATTCTCCCCCACTTAAACTATCGATGCCCTCGTCGACGCTTGTTGGTAGTTGTTTACGACTGCTTCTTCATGTCGTAGGGCATCTTCGAGCTCCCAACTAGCTTCAGTTCGGGGTAGCTTTCGCCACTTCGCCAAGTACTCAATCTGCTTAGCTCCATTGGGTAGCTTTATCTTGCGATTCGCTAAAATGGTTTCAACTCGCTTCTCGTAGGAGGTTTTGGTGGGGGGAGTCGAGTTGGAATACTTCGAGAAGCATCTTGCATATCTAAGTGGTAGGCTTTCATATTGCTGGTGTGAAAAACATTGTAAATTTTGAGCCACGCCGGTATGTCACGGACAAACTTCTAAACAAGATTTTGATGTAATGCTTATGTATATCCGTGTCTTTTGGCATGTTCATGCCTTGTACAACATATAGAGGGGCGACCGAAGGCTTAATAGTCCCATTTTAGTTGGGTTGGTGGCCTCTTTAGGCTTGTAAATAAAGGTTGTGTCATGTGGACACGTGCGAGAGATTTTCGGTCTGTAATGGACCATTTTACCCTTTGTTGTGCAACTGTTCAGAGCTTGTAAAGTCTGTTTGTAATTTGCATTGTCTATGAAGTGTTTTTCGAAGATGTTTGCTTGTGGATTCCGATTGAGGCGTTTTCTCTAACCCGTTCTCTCTTTCGTGGGTCCTAAGGGACATGGGAGACTTCGGGGAGGCTGACCTTTGCGGACGGACACGCAAGGGTGCCGCACGACTTAGGCAAAACCAGCTAAGTCCGTGACAGGTAGCTGCAACTTATAGGAGACGTTGCCCACCCTATAATTGGGAAGGGCCCTTCATACTTGCACACCAATCTTTTATGTACTTTGTGCCTAAAGAATTGGAGTGATATTGGTAAGAGCTTCACCAACACCAAATCATCGACTTTGAACTCTTGTGGTCGCCTTCCCAAGTCTACCCACTTCTTTATCTTTTTGGTCGCCTTCTCCATGTAAGCCCGTGCATTATTTGCATTTCAATGCCATTCTTTTGTAAAGTGATATACTGACGGACTACTCCCAGTATACCCGATAGCTAAGGTGTGAGGAGTCGATAGCTGTTGTCCTGTAATGATCTCGAAGGGGCTCTTGTTGGACGTAGAGCTCCGCTGCAAGTTGTAGGAGAATTGGGCTATGTCTAACAGCTTCACCCAATCTCGTTGGTTGGCACTCATGTAGTGCCGAAGATATTGCTCAAGGAGCGAGTTTATCCTTTCGGTTTGACCATCCGTCTGAGGATGAAGGTTTATGGAGAAGTATAACTTAGACCCCAACAATTTGAATAGCTCGGTCCAGAACCGTCCCAGGAACCGAGCGTCTCGATCATTGATGATATTGTGTGGGACAAACCAATACTTCACCACATTCTTCATCATCAGATTGGTTGCCTCCTCTGCTGAATAGTGTAGAGGTGCAGTAATGAAAATTACACACTTTGAAAATCAATCGACCACCACAAGTATCGATCCGAGTCCCCCTACTGCTGGCAAGCTTGATATGAAATCCAAAGAAATGCTCTCCCACGACCTTTCTAGTATGGGCAACGACTCCAAAAGTCCTACTGGCTTCCGCTGCTCCACCTTATCTTGTTGGCAAGTAAGGCACGTTCGAACATATTCCTCCACATCAGTCCCCATCTTCGACCAGTAGAAGGCCCTCTCCACGAGAGCCAATGTTCGGTGAATGCCCGGATGTCCTGCTCAAAAGGAATCGTGACACTCTCTGAAGAGTTCGCGCCTCAAATTCTCCACTCGAGAAACATAAACCCTATACCCTTTGGTATAGGCGAGTCCCTCTTGGACCCAAAATCATCATGCCTTGCCTTCTTTGATTAGTTGCATCAAGGTTACTGCCTGGGGATCACTATACAGTCCATCCCTAATTCTGGAAAGGAAGTTGGAGTGCAACTGACTTGCTTGGCCTCCGCCTTCCAATTGCATGGCATTCACCTGCTCCACTTTCCGGCTCAACGCATCGACCACGACATTTGCTCTTCCGGGCTTATACTCCATTGTCATATCAAATTCAGCTAGGAAGTCCTACCATCGTGCTTGCTTCGGGGAGAGTTTCTTTTGAGTTTATAAGTAACTCAAAGCGATGTTCTCCGTCCTCAGCACAAATCGCGATCCAAGAAGGTAGTGCCGCCAAACTCATAGACAGTGGACCACCACTGTCATCTCCTTCTCGTGCAACAGATACCGCTGCTTACTCTCATTGAGCTTGCAGCTCTCGTAGGCCACTGGGTGACCCTCTTGCATGAGTACTCCCCCAATAGCGAAATCTAAAGCATCTGTATAGACTTCGAAGGGCTCCTCATAGTCTAGCAATTTGAGTACTAGTTCTTCCAACACAGCAATCTTTAGATCTTGGAATGCAGCTTGACATTTGTCAGACCATCACCAAGGCTGCGTCTTCTTCTGCAACTCCGTCAATAGAGTTGCACGCTTCGAATACCCAACTAAGAAGCGTCGATAATAGTTGATGAAACCAAGGAAGGATCTCAACTCCAGCGCCTTCTTTGGAGTTCGCCATTCCGCAACAGCTTGCACCTTTGATTTGTCTATCCGAATGAAACCATCACCAATTCGATGCCCCAAGAATAAGATCTTCGTTTGAGCAAAGTAGCACTTCTCCCTTTTCACAAACAAAGTGTTCTCCCTGAGAACATTGAAAATTATCCAAAGGTGCTCGATATGCTCCTCAAGCGTTTGGCTATAGACGACAATATCGTCCAACTAGACAAACACAAACTTATCCAAATACTCCTTGAATAGTTGATTCATAAGAGTGCAGAATATAGCCAGAGCGTTGGTTAAGCTAAAAGGCATCACCAAGAACTCAAACGCTCCGTACCTGGTCACGCAAGTAGTTTTCGCTTCGTCGCCTTCAGCAATACGCAACTGCTAGTACCCTGACTGAAGGTCGAGTTTGGAGAAGTACTTTGCTTTGCCCAGTTGGTCGAACAAGTCCGCGATAAGCGGGATGGGATACTTGTTCTTCACCGTTACCTTGTTGAGGGCTCGATAGTCAACGCATAGTCGGAGGCTCCCATCTTATTTCTTTTGAAAAAGAACTGGAGCTCTGAATGGTGCTTTAGAACTACGAATGAGACCACCATTTAGCAGTCCATCTAACTGCTTTATGAGCTTTGCCAACTCTAAAGGGACATGCTGTCACAGACAAAATTGTAAATGGGGTGTTCGACATCATGCTTATATATGTCCGTGTCTTTTGGTTTGTTCATGCTTTGCACAACATGTAAAGGGCTAGCAGTAGGCTTAGCAACCCTATTTTCTTTCGGTCTGTAGTGGACCATTTGGAGCCTTTGTTGTGCGACCGTTCAAAGCTTGTAAAGTCTGTTTGTAATTTGCATTGGCTATATAGTGTTTACTGAAATGATTGCTTATAGGTCTCGAGGAGGCTGACCTTTGCTAACGGACACGCAAGGGTGCCACACGACTTAGGCAAAACCAGCTAAGTCGGTGACAGATAGTATCAAAGCAGGCGAAGAGAGAAGTTACTTAAACGGGACAAATATCCAAGGGGGATAAGTCCCGGCTCTTCAAAGGGAGAACCATGTGCAACGGACCACACATGTTGCTCGAACGGGACAAATATCCAAGAGGAATAAGTCCCGGCTCTCTAAAGGAAGAACCACGTGCAATGAACCGCACATGTTGAGGAGTACCTCAAAACAACTCCACAAAACTCAATGGACCGAGCGAGCGACGAGGAGTCGTCACATGATCTCGCTTGAGATAATGCATTGGGGGATGTATTGCGAGATCAAGTGGGGGAGCGATCCAAGGCAACACAAATGAAGGCACATTTAGAGTCGATATGGAGATCAGACTCAATAGAGGGTTGACTCGTGGAATGGTGGGCGTGAGAACCATCATCAACTTAATGCAAATCGAGGAACGGAGCAACTTAGGTGTAACTTGGCGAAATACCGAAGCCGCATGAAGGGAGCCAGTATAGAAGATAGAACATGGAACGGAGGCACAGAGCTTTCCTTAAACAGAGGTCAAGGACATGAACTCTTGCAGAGGCAAGAGCGGGATCATGTTGTTCCATAAGTCATTCATTCTGATGGAACAAACTCATCTAGCATGGTGCCAAAGACGAAGGGAGCTTCTGGGCACATGCACGTTATCTCAGAGAAGCATTTGATGGAGGAACTAAGGTGACTCAACTTGCGGAGGCGAAGTTGAGTTCAGAAGGCCTTGGAAGTAGTGCACAATGGAGATTGTGTTGGTAGGGGCAGAGGCCCAGGATCCAGACAATGGTGCACCATTTTCAGCGAAGTCGATGTACTTCGGGAGCTACTAGGCGACAGACTGTCCTAGAGCGGTGCTTCATCTAAGTGTGACCCAAGAGTGGGTGGATGAAGGTCGATTGCTAAAGGAGGAAACAAAATCGAAGGTGCAAGAGACCCTACAATGTATTGGCAGAGTCCACACATGAAGGGATCACAACTCGAGTTCATCCCACAAGGATCAGAATACAATGGAGATGTCACCAGGAGGCGCTATGGTGCAATGGATCGTGGTGGAACAGTTTGTGGCAATGCTATATACACGAATCTTGTCCCGTGAGGGACTATATCATACGGAGGTATGATCAGGAGCTACTGGGAGCTCCACTTCGATGAATAATACGACAGCAAGAACAGCTATGGATTCAAGAAGGGTGTTAGGACCCTTTTTTTTTAAGCTTTTGAATAATGTTTATTGAGTCTGTTTAGTTCAGTTAGAGTCAAGTAGAGATTTATTTAATATTTATTTATTATTAAGAGTCCAAGTCCTGGTGGACCCTAGGTGGAACTCTATAAATAGTGATGTAACCCTTTCTTTTTGTCAATCAATGAATCAAGCAATCAATCTATGAAAAATACTATTCAGTCTTTTGATAAACCTTAGGAGGTCGATCCCCTCGAAGTGATCAAGGAGGCCGATCCCCTCGAAGTGATCATCCCCTTTTCTTCAATTTCTTTTACGATAAGACCTTAGGGTCTTATCATTTGGTATCAGAGCTCTTCTTTCTTTGACAATAAAACCTTAGAGTTCTTATCATTTGGTCCTCCTCGCTACCCCATCTCGCTCGAGAGTGAAGGGCCACGGCCGCTACTTTGTAGCCAGCGGACCACCCCCTCGTCGCTTCTACCATCGGCGACGCTGCCCCAACCGCGCCACCATCGCTGCCCCCCTTGGGTCGCAGCCGCAATCACTCGACCACCCCATTCTCGCGGCGATCAAAACAAGGCAACCACGACCGCCGCAGCCACCACCATTTCCTTAACCGCATGTGATCCCTCGGCGTCACCAACGCCTCCTTCCGTAGTGCGCCAGAGATAGAGCAATGCTGCCTTCCATCCGCGCCGTCGTAGCCACACCACCATCGCTACCTCCCAGCCCTCAGCAGCAGTGATCCCTCCACGCAACGACCGCAACAAGCATCGTTGCCTCCCATCCGCACCGTCACAGCCACCGCGACGGTGAGCCCTTGGCAGCATTGCCTTCCCTTGGGTCGCAACCGTCGCAGTCGCAACCGCTCGACCTCCCCTCCTCGCGACGACCACAACAGAGCAACTTTGTATTTTCTACCGCAGCCACCGATCACCGCAGTTCCCGTCCAGCAACCACTGTTGCCGCTGCTCCCGGCCAACGACCAACCCCTCGTTCTGCATCAACCGCCCTCCAGCAGCGCACATAGCAACCGCAGCAAGTACACTGCCCTGCCTCAACCCCAGCAACGCACGCACTACCAATTCCTCTTCTCAACCCCGGCCGCTTTAACGCCGCCTCCCCCTTGCTTAGCATCTTTTGCCGCAACCGCAAGTTGCCTTCACTATAGGTTGCCATCACCACAGCCTCAACCCGACTGCTCAGCGATCGCCCCCTTGGGTCGCAGCAGCTGCAGCCACACCGACGTAGTCGCCTTCCAACCCTCGGCGCTCTCACCCCACGCAGCGACAGAAACAGGGCAGCAACTCTTCCTCTAACGCAGCGACTGCAACACTGCCCTCAGCGTCCACCTCTTCGGCAACTTCGCATCAACAGTGCTGATGCCCTTAACCGACACAAAAAACAAGAGTTGAGATTATAAATTTGCAGTCTTACGCAATGGCCACTGATAACTCAGTGAAAGCACAAATGGAAGCATTGAAAATCAGAATTGAGAACCGACTACAAGAAACACTTAATGATTTCAAAAAGAGCCTACTGGAGAGCCTCAATAAATTTCAACAAGATAGGAGCTTAAGTTCTACGTTACACAGATCTGGAAATACAAGAAAAGGGCAGATGAAGGTGGAATTTCCGAGATGGGAAGATGGAGATCCGACCAATTGGATCTCTAGGGCAGAAAAAATTTTCCGTTTTCACAGAACTCTAGAATAATCCAAGGTTGAAATAACCTCAATCCAACTAAAGGGAGATGCAATCCAATGGTATGATTGGTACGAAACTTGCCACAGAGTCTCCTCGTAGGAGCCATTTAAGAGAAGACTTGTTATTCTCTTTGGACCATCTGAATACGAGAATGTTGATAGGCAGCTCGCCAAAATTCGTCAGACTTCTACAGTGTTGGAATATCAGAGCAGGTTTGAAAGATTGTCAAATCAAGCTAGAGATTAGTTAGAACGACAACTTCTGGATACATTTATTGAAGGGCTTATTCCAAAGATCCGATGTGAAGTTAAGGCTCGTCAACCCCGCACTATGATAGCTGCGATTTCATTTGCATGCCTGTATGAGGAAAAAATCAGTATGGAATATCGTCGAAACAGAGGTGCCAATAAACAAGTGATTAGCAAGCAACACACCCCATCTACTCCCAATCAAAATCCTAACATTCACAGACTAACCCGAGAATAACTCAAAGAAAGATCAGCGAAGGGTTTATGCTGGCATTGCGATGAAAAATGGAGTATGGAGCACCGATGTAAACAAGGGCAACTTTTGATAATTGAACCAATTGGAGAGGAACCGGAAGCTAAGAATGTGGACTCCGATCATAAAGGTATAGATTCTAATGAAGATGTTGAACCTACCATACATACAATGCATGCATTAACTAGCTACTCTAACCCGCAAACTATGAAAATTGGCAGAACTCTGGAACATCAGCATGTTATAGTTTTGATTGATACTGGTAACACTAATAATTTTCTGGGCAGTGAAACTGTTGACCGATTAGCCCACCACATTGAAGGTTGTGACAGATTCGAAGTAAAGATCACTGATTGACGGATTTTAACTTATGATAGCAAAGGTTCAAAGATAAAATTGATTATACAAGGCCAGGAGTTTCTTGCAATGATTACTACACTGAAAGAACGACCTACTGCTTACATAATCAAAAAGTGGAGACCATATTTACTTGATCAATGGGTTGTGATGCGCTGCATATAGCCTATGGTTGAAGTGCTGAAAGAGAAGCTCCCCGAGTTTGATGTTGCTCAGCCTTAAGGACAAGGCTGATTTGAAGAGGGTGGAATTGTTATGACCCTTTTTTTGAGCTTTTAAATAATGTTTATTAAGTCTGTTTAGTTCAGTTAAAATCAAGTTGAGGTTTATTTAATATTTATTTATTATTAAGAGTCCAAGTCCTAGTGGACCCTAGGTGGAATTCTATAAATAATGATGTAACCCTTTCTTTTTGTCAATCAACGAATCAAGCAATCAATCTATAAAAAATAATATTAAGTCTTTTGACAAACCCTAGGAGGCCGATCCCCTCGAAGTGATCATCCTCTTTTCTTTCATTTCTTTCATTTCTTTTACGATAAGACCTTAGGGTCTTATTAGAGTGAAAGCCATGGTACGATAGAGGCAGGTCTTCCGTGCGTACATCGAATTTTGCATCAGATGAAAGCCTTGGTCATCAGCATATGGGGGCTGTGTACCACTGAGAGAAAAGTTCAAATGCAAGTACCAATGAGTCCAATGGAAGGGACTTGATCATGTAGAGGTATGATCAGAGCGGCTGGAGAGTTGGATTGCTCTAGAGCCCATATTCGCTTAAGGGAGCCCGGCAAGTCAGAGAACAAGACCGAGTAAACGAACGTTGCTACCAAGGAAGCTAAGGAGAACAGAATCGGTGTGAACTTTGCAACATGATGACAAAGGCCATACATGAGAGTTGTAGTCTGTCTTTCTATCAACCAAGAGGAACTGCTTGGAGAATATAGAGGTGTTGAAGCAAGGGGTCGAAAGGGACGAAAAAGCGACGACGAGTCCAAAGGGACTTAGCTACCCAAAACCAAGCATCGGTTACAATGAAGATAAACTCGGAGGAGTGCCACAGAGACAAATCTACTGATCGCGAAGAAAGGGATGCAGATGCGAGGCGATGGACAGTAGGGTCATGGGCATGACAGCACCATGGTATCGTAGAGGTGGCACTTTCGTGAAGTCATCGATCTCTTACTCTCATGGAGGGAGAGCGCTTGGTCGTGAAAGGGGCCAAGGAGGTAAAGAATGCAGAGGCAAACTCCAAGTATCGAGACAAAGCTGAAGGGCAAAGGTTAAGGAACTTCGTAAGACCGATGTTAACGAAATTCTCATCAAGATAGCCGAAAGTGGAAGACTTTGGGTCGATGCAAGTGTGCACGACCAAGGAACAAAGCAGACAATACGCGATGTTGTACCTTTGCTACTCAATGAAGTAAGCGATTGGGTTGATGGAGAAGACGGTACAATCCCAGAGGTGACCAAAACTATTAGAGACTTACTCCAAGTTGGAGTGAAAACTTCCTGCATTCCAACAGTTCGATGGTATTGGGAATGTGAATCACAGTAACTAACTCAACGCAAGGAGTGCAAACACTTTAAGTGCTTTAGAAGTATGAACAAAGAGTAGGCGAAGGCTAGTAACCAGCTCGATGTATGGAGTACAACCCTCGAGGAGGCGAGCGAAGTCAAGTAACCTTTGTCTTCTCAACTATTAAGAAAATAGGCGAAAATCGAGTACCCCAATTCTTTTATCTATCCAGCAGAAGGGCTTTGCACATGTTCAAAGACCCTTTAAAGAAACCAAATGGAAGACAATAGTCGTCAAATCCTCACCAATAGTGATCAATGCTACTAAGAGTAGATTATTTGCTTCATTTCCCAACAGACTGTCAATTGAAAGTGGAAGTGATGCGAACCTACGTTGAAGTGACAACTAAGTGAAAGAAGAGTCGATGGACAAATTTTGTGGAGGAAGGACCCAAAAACTTCAAAAGTTTACGAGGCGATGCTCATTAAAGCTCCAACAGGCATCCACCCAGTTCAAGTGGCATGAGACATTTGAGAGACCGACGCATACTAAGGATGGTCTTTTCCTTTATCTGAAGGATCCGTAGGAACCAACAGGGATCAACACAACTCAGCCAACCCCACACTAGAGTCAGTTATTAGCGAGTTAAAGTAGCATGGTGGATTGACAGTTCGACTACTCAACAACAGCAGTTGGGAGCCAAGAGGCGCATTGCAACTAGAGTAGAAGATTAAAGACTCAGCAAAGGCAAGGAGTTGTAACGTCGACAAAGGCTTTGACAAGGACGTCAAAGGAATAAGTGAAGGAGAATGTCCGTGTCTTTTGGTTTGTTTATGCTTTGCACAGCATGTAAAGGGCTGGCAATAGGCTTAGCAGCAAGTTCATGAATGGCCTCCCCGTCGAGTGGCTCTAGCTTCACGACAGTCATAAAGGTTAACTCTCCTTTTCGTACCCCTTTCTTCAATTGTAATGTCAATATTTGTTGGGGGTCCTTGGCTCCAATCCGAGAGATGAGAACCACATAGGGGTCATCGCCTCCCATCAGACATAGGGAGTTCAGGAATAACATTGGCACCAACTTCGCCACGTGCATGAACTCCATTCCGAGAATCACTTGAAAGTCGTCCAGTGGCACCGTCATCATGTTTGTGCTCCTGTTCCAAGTCCCGATCTTGATGGGGACTCCCTTTACCAGCCCGAAGATCCGCTTGGCCTTCGAGTTCACCGCCTTCATCCGACTTGGGTTCTTCTCCAAAATCAGCCCAAGTCGCTTTGCTTCTCGATCGGCAATAAAGTTGTGGGTAGCGCGTGTGTCCACCATTATATGGGTTGTTTGGCCATTAAGCTTGATGTCCACGTACATCAACTCATTGCTCCTTGCTTTATGTGACTTTGTCTTCATGTTCTCCCCCACTTAACCCTGCAATACATTCAACAAACGCATTATCAACTCGTACGAAAGAAGGATGGAACATGGCTATTGTGTGTTGATTACCGAGCTCTCAACGGCATAACCATCAAGGACAAATACCCAATTCCAGTAGTTTATGAATTGCTAGATGAAAGGGAGCACAAATCTTCACAAAGTTGGACCTTTGATCCGGGTATCATCAAATACGAGTGTGCGAAGAAGACATACCGAAAACCACCTTTTGAACACACAACAACCACTACGAATTTTTGTTTTCTTCAACAGAAGGTGGAATATCTTGGGCATATCATATCAGAGGAAGGTGTGGCAGTAGACCCCTCCAAAATTGGAGCAATGCAAAACTGGCCGACCTCGAGGAACATAAAATTGCTATGTGGCTTTCTCGGTTTAATAGGCTACTACCGCAAGTTCGTAAAAAATGATGGAAAGATCAGTGTACCACTTACTTCCTTGCTGAAAAAAGATACTTTCCAATGGTTCGACAAAGCAACCACCGCCTTCGACAAACTTAAAGCCGCAATCACGACATCGCCCGTATAAGCGCTACTCGACTTCGGCAAGACTTTCGTTATTAAAACCGATGCCTCCGGAGTCGGAATTGGTATTGTACTAATGCAAGATGGCCGCCCCCTCGCTTATTCCAATAAGGCATTATCTCCTTCCCATCTTAAAATGACTATTTATGACAAGGAGATGATCGCGATTGTGCATGCGGTGGCCAAGTGGAGACCGTACTTGATCGGACGACGCTTTTAAATCAAGACCGACCATAAAAGCCTAAAATATTTCTTAAAGCATAAGATATCTTCCCCCGAGCAGAAAAAATGGATAACAAAACTTCTTGGATATGATTATGAAATAACTTGCAAAAAGGGGAAAGAGAATGTTGTTGCAGATGCGCTTTCGCGGCTACCCGAGCAAGCTGAATTTTTGATCGTTTTACTTCCGACCAACGACTTCCTTGAGGATATTAAGATGGAATGACAAGAAGATCTAGAGACCAATAAGATCATAAAAAAAATTATAGGAAGCACCAAGCTCCGTGGCTCATTACAGTCGGGACTCAAAAGAATTGCGCTATAAAGGACGCATTATGCTTGTGCCAAATTATACTTGCATTTTCACGAGCAGATTTTGGGCAGAGTTATTCCAGATGCAGGGCACTAAATTAAAAAGGAGTACGACGTATCACCCACAAATTGACGGCCAAACGGAAGTGGTGAACAGGTGCTTGGAGACAGCCTAAAGCCATCCACCAAATATGACTACCCAAGGAGAACTCCAGACCCGGTCGAGTGCCATAATTGATCGACGGATCGTGACCCGACGACGACGATCCACTCCTGAAAAGCTAATATAGTGGGCGAACTTACTAGCAGAAGGCGCCACTTGGGAGAACTATGACGACTTGAAGATCAAGTTCCGAGAGTTCATAGAATCTCAGCCTCGAGGACAAGTCTGATTTGAAGAGGGCGGATCTGTTAGGACTCTAGCCAGGAGAGTCCTAATAGAGAGGGACATTCATATAAAACCTACCTAAGCCGACCCCTATTAAAGAGGTAAATTAGGAGGTTGTTTCTTAGAGAAGAATTAGGAGTTGTAAAGGAATAGGAGTCTTGAGTAGGAGGCCTATTATGAGTTGGTTAGAAGTAAGAGTCTTGAGTAGGAGTCCTATTAGGAGTTAGGGTTTAGAAGCCCTATAAATAGCCATGTTTTCCTCCTCTTTTGATAAGCAATAGATGAATCTTTTCGGCAGTCTTTGAGCAGCAACTTGGAGGGAGGAACCTCTATAGAGTTCCAAGGAGGCCGATCCCCTAAAGAGATCAACCCCAAGTTTAGAATTTGCAAGGGTTCTAACACACGGCTTGTCTTCTGCAAACCGCAGCTGCATGCGAAATGTCAACCATCTCAGCACCCTAGAACCCCCCAGGTGGCACACGATTGGATCAGGCTTCGGTATATTGTCGGGCGTTGAACAATCTTCGCAAGTTTCGCACGTTAACTTAATAGGAACTTGCCTTCGCACCCGGCACCTGGTGAGCAGTTGTATATGGACTTGCAGCTATTCATTCTATCTTCTAAAGTCCTTATTTTCTCCTTCCTCTCTTTTCTCTCTTGCACTCAAGGTGCTCGCTGAATTGCTTGCAAAGATTCCCTCTTCGCGAGACGTCGAAACTTGTTCGTCGCTTGTTTTCAATCTAATCAACTTTCTGTTTTACAAGTCCTTCGGGACCTGTACGAGGTT
Source organism: Musa acuminata AAA Group (assembly GCF_036884655.1). NCBI lineage: Eukaryota > Viridiplantae > Streptophyta > Magnoliopsida > Zingiberales > Musaceae > Musa > Musa acuminata. The sequence goes on along the minus strand of NC_088327.1, from coordinate 17,229,436 downwards.
GCAACTAGGATGAACCTTTGCAAACGCATATGTCGCAAGGGCGCCTCAAGACTTGGGCAATCCCAGCTAAGTCCGAGGAGTTGGCGCAAGGGTGCTTCACGATTTAGGAAACTTTAGCTAAGTTCGTGACTTTGCCGCAAGGATGCCTCACGACTTAGGTAATTCCAACTAAGTCCGTGCCAATCTGTCAATCGATCGACTTGGGCCTCAACCTTGTCGATTCGAGATTCAACTTCTTCTTGTGAGCTCTCTACCCCAAGAAGCCTTCGTTGGCCTTGGTAGAGTTCCTCCTAGCTCGCTTCAAGAACATCCATACGGGTTTCCGTCGCAGTAAGTCTCTCCTTATGGCTCTTTTTCCCGGTTGGCGCTCCAGATTACGCCTCCTCCATTTGCGAAGAGTAGCTAACTTCGCACTCATCATGTTCGCTGCAATGCTCCTCCAGAGCGACTCCAATAGCATGAGAGCGAGTTTGCACTTGCAGCCCACTTGCGACTGCTTGGGGCAATAGTCCAGCTTGCCCCGTCTTGCTTGATTCGCCATGATGCTTTGCCATGACAAGATTGTAAAGTTTCTTCGCTGCTTACTCGAATTGCTTGCCTGCTCTGATACCACAATGTCATGGACTTGGCTAGAATTGCCTAAGTCGTGAGGCACCCTTGCGGCAAAGTGACGGACTTAGCTAGAGTTGCCTAAGTCGTGAAGCACCCTTGCGCCAACTCCTTGGACTTAGCTAGGATTGCCAAGTCATGAGGCGCCCTTGTGACGTATGTATCCGCAAAGGGTTAGCCTAGTTGCAACCTCGTACAGGTCCTGAAGGACCTGTAAAACAAAAAGTGGATTAGATTGAAAACGAGCGACGGACAAGTCCTGACGTCTCGCGAAGAGGGAAGCTTTACAAGTAATTCAGCGAGCACCTTGAGTGCAAGAGAGAAAAGAGAGGAAGGAGAAAACAAAGACTTTAGAAGGTAGAACGAACAGTTGTTTGTGGACTTACAGTGCTATCTCTATACAAGCATGCAAAAGCGACGAACAGTTCGTTAAACGAAGTTGTTGCAGGTGCGCAACGACCGTTCGTGACAGCAAGGAGGGGAGGTGCTACTGAGGTCAAGAGGCAGCAGTGGTGTCGCGACTAGGAAGCAACGTCGGCGGTGGTCGTTGGTCAGGAAGCAGTAGCAAAAGGGGAGCAAACAACGGTGATCGACGACTGTGGCAGAAGATGCAGAGTTGCTCTGTTTCGATCGCCGCGATGTCACGGACAAACTTCTAAACAAGGTGTTTGATGTAATGCTTATGTATGTCCGTGTCTTTTGGCATGTTCATGCCTTGTACAGAATGTAAAGGGGCGGCCGAAGGCTTAATAGTCCCATTTTAGTTGGGTTGGTGGCCTCTTTAGGCTTGTAAATAAAGATTGTGTCATGTGGACACGCTCGAGAGCTTCTCGGTCTGTAATGGACCATTTTACCCTTTGTTGTGCCACTGTTCAGAGCTTGTAATAGTCTGTTTGTAATTTGCATTGTCTATGAAGTGTTTTTCAGAGATGTTTGCTTGTGGATCCCGTTTGAGGCGTTCTCTTTAACCCGTTCTCTCTTTTGTTGGTCCTAAGGGACAATGGGAGGCTTCGGGGAGGCTGACCTTTGCGGACGAACGCGCAAGGGTGCCGCACGACTTAGGCAAAACCAGCTAAGTCCGTGTCATATGGTATCAGAGCGGGACAAGCACTCATAGAAACACTTGACATGCAAACGTGGGGGACCTAGCGGTGCTGCATTGAGGGCAGTCAGCACATGCGCGACCGTTTGAGGGAAAACGGGCATAGACATGTAGGGAAAAGAGTCGCTCATAGGAGCGGGCATCTGAGATTGGCATTCAGAGGAATGGCCCACCCTTCGCGCAAGAGGCACCACGAGAACAGGCAAGCTTGGAAGAATCTGGAGCGCACAAAGGTTGGGATGGCTGAGTTTGAGCTACGGCTCAACGTTGACAACTTTACTTGATGGTGCTCAAGGCAAGCGAGGCGCTTGGCAAAAGGACGAGACCATGCAAAGTGGAATGAGTTGCTCAGCGACCGAAAGAGTTGTGCAAAGCTCACAGAGGTGAGGGGAATTGCTAACTCGAAGAATTCGGTACTCATGCATGGGCTTGTATGCGGACGATGGATTGTTCGTGGCCATCCCAAGGCGACCGAGACTCGGCGCCATGGAGCATTGAAACTTTCTCTTCGGCATGCGAAGGATACGTCCGGAGGAGGCTGAAGTGTGCAACGAGTTCAGCATGTTGCTAGGCCTGGAGGGGTGCAGCGGTGGCTGTATTGACGTGGAGGCGCAATCTAGCAAGTGCGTTTGCAAGAGGCAGAACAATGCACAGTTTGTTCAGCAGATCGGAGTAGTCCAAGGGGATGGTGGTCTCCGAAACGAAGAGAGATGTTGCTCCAACGGGACAGTTATCCAGGAGGGATAAGTCTCGGCACCCCAGAGGGAGAATCATGTGAGACGGACTTCACATGTTGAGGAGGAATACATCACAAACAACAACTCCACGAAGCTCAATGGACCGAGCAAGCAGCGAGGAGTTGTCACATGATCTCGCTCGAGAGAATGCATGGGTGGATGCATTGCGAGATCAAGTGGGGGAGCGACCTGAAGCAACTTAAATGAAGGCACACTTAGAGTCGATATGGAGATCGGACTCAAGGGAGGGCTGACCCGTGGAATGGTGGGCGTGAGGGCCACCATTAACTCAATGCAAAAAACGAGGAGCGGAGCAACTTGGGGGTAACTTGGCGAAGTACTCAAGCCGCTTGAAGGGAGCCAGCATAGAAGTTGGAACATGGAGCAGAGGCACAGTGCTTTCCTTAGACAGAGGTCAAGGACATGAACTCTTGCAGAGGCAAGAGTAAGATCATGTTGTTCCATGGGTCCTTCATTCTGACGGAGCAGACTCATCTTGCATGGTGCCAAAGACGAAGGGAGCTTCGGGGCACATGCACCTTATCTCGGAGGAGCATTTGATGGAGGAACTAAGGCGACTCAATTTGCGGAGGCGAAGTTGAGTTCAGAAGGCCTTAGCACGGGGCAAGAGGATGCAGAGGCGGGTACTCTTGAAGAATATGCCACAGTGTTGCCATTCGAGTTGCTATGAAGGAAGCGGTGCGCAGCGGAGATTGTGCTGGTAGGGGCAGAGGCCCAGGATCCAGGCAATGGTGCACAATTTACAACGAAGTCGATGGACTTCGAGAGCTTCTAGGCGACGGACTGTCCTAGAGCGGTGCTTCATCTAGGTGTGACCCAAGAGTGGGTGGATGAAGGTCGATTGCCAAAGGAGCGAACAAAATCAAAGGTGGAGGAGACCCTGCGATGTATTGGCAGAGGCCACACATGGAGGGTTCACAATTCGAGTTTATTCCACAAGGATCAGAATGCAATGGAGATGTCACCAGGAGGCGACATGGTGCAGCGGATCGTGGTGGGACAGTTCGTGGCAATGCGATACACACGACAGAGTCCCGGGAGGGACTAGATCATATGGAGGTATGATCGGGAGCTACTGGGAGCTCCACTTCGGTGAACAACACGACGGCAAGAAGGGCTATGGATTCAAGGAGTGAAGGCCATGGTACTGCAGAGGCGGGTCTTCCGTGCGTGCATCGAATTTTGCTTCGGATGAAAGCCTTGGTCATCAGCATATGGGGGCTGGGTTCCACCAAGGGAAAAGTTCGAATGCAAGTACCAGTGAGTTCCATGGGAGGAACTTGATCATGCAGAGGTATGATCGAAGCAGCTGGAGAGTTGGACTGCTCCAGAGCTCATATTCGCTTAAGGGAGCCCGGCAAGTCAGAGGACAAGGCCGAGTAAGCGAACGTTGCTACCAAGGAAGCTAAGGAGAACAGAATCGGTGCAAACCCTACAACGTGATGGCAGAGGCCAAGCATGGGAGTTGCAGTCTGTCTTTCCATCGACCAAACAGACTGCTTGGAGAACACAGAGGTGTTGAAGTAGGAGGTCGAAAGGGGCGAGGAAGCGACGACAAGTCCAGAGGGACTTAGCTACCCAAAATCAAGCAATCAGTGAGAATGGAGGTGGACTCAGAGGAGTGTCACGAAGGCATATCTACTGATTGTGAAGAAAAGGGATGTAGATGCGAGGCGACGGATAGTAGGGCCATGGGCATGGCAGCGCCATGGTACCGCAGAGGCGGGACTTCCGTCAAAGTCATTGATCCCTTGCTCTCACGGAGGGAGAGCGCTTGGTCGTGAAAGGGGCCGAGGAGGTGGAGCATGCAGAGGCAATCTCCAAGTACCGAGACAAGGCTGAAGGGCAGAGGCCAAGAAACTTCGTAAGACCGGTGTCAACAAGTTTCTCATCAAGATAGCCGTAAGTGAAGGACTTCGGGTCATGCAAGAGTGCACGACCAAGGAACGAAGCAGGCAGTACGTGGTGCTATACCTTTGCTACTCAGTGGAGTAGGCGGCAGGGTTGATGGAGAAGACGGTACAATCCCAGAGGCGACCTCATCTATCAGAGAATTACTCCAAGTTGGGGTGAAAACTTCCTGCATTTCAGAAGTTCAATGGCATTGAGAAGGTGAATCACAGTAGCTAACTCAACGCAAGGAGTGCAAACACTTCAAGTGCTTCAGAAGTGTGAGCAAAGAGCAGGCGAAGGCCAGTAACCAGCTCGATGCATGAAGTACAACCTCGAGGAGGCGGGCGAAGTCAAGTAACCTTTGCCTTCTCAACTCTTAAGAGAATGGGCGAAACCGAGTACCCCAGTTCTCTTATCTATCCAGCAGAGGAGCTCTGCACAAGTTCAAAGACCCTTCGAAGATAATGGAAGACAATAGTTGTCAAATCCTCACCAACGGTGATCAGTGCTACTGAGAGTAGATTGTCCGCTTCATTTCCCAACGAAATGCCAATCGAAAGCGGAAGTGATGCGAACCTACTTGGATGTGACAACTAACTGAAAGAAGAGTCAATGAGCAGATTTTGTGGAGGAAGGACCCAAAACTTCAGAAGTTTGCGAGGCGATGCTCGTTAAAGCTCCAACAAGCATCCACCCAGTTCAAGCAGCATGTGGAAATTTTGAGAAACTGGCGCAGTAAGAATGGTCTTTTCCTTCATTTGGTGGATCCGCAGGAATCAACGAGGATCAACACAACTCAGCCAACCCCACACCAGAGTCAGAGTCATTGGCGAGTTGAAGCAGCATGGCGGATCAAAGGTTCGACTACTCAAAAACAGCAGCGGAGAGCAGCTGGGAGCCAGGAGGCGCATTGCAGCTGGAGCAGAAGATTGAAGACTTAGCAAAGGCGAAGAGTTGCAGTGTTCATAAAGGCTTCGACGAGGACGTCGAAGGGATAAGTGGGGGAGAATGTCACGGACAAACTTCTAAACAAGGTGTTTGATGTAATGCTTATGTATGTCCGTGTCTTTTGGCATGTTCATGCCTTGTACAGAATGTAAAGGGGCGGCCGAAGGCTTAATAGTCCCATTTTAGTTGGGTTGGTGGCCTCTTTAGGCTTGTAAATAAAGATTGTGTCATGTGGACACGCTCGAGAGCTTCTCGGTCTGTAATGGACCATTTTACCCTTTGTTGTGCCACTGTTCAGAGCTTGTAATAGTCTGTTTGTAATTTGCATTGTCTATGAAGTGTTTTTCGGAGATGTTTGCTTGTGGATCCCGTTTGAGGCGTTCTCTTTAACCCGTTCTCTCTTTTGTTGGTCCTAAGGGACAATGGGAGGCTTCGGGGAGGCTGACCTTTGCGGACGGACGCGCAAGGGTGCCGCACGACTTAGGCAAAACCAGCTAAGTCCGTGTCAGCGAGGAGGGGAGGTTCCTGCCGAGGTCAAGAGGCAGCAATGGTGGCGCGGTTGGGAAGCAACATCACCGAGGGTTGGGAGCAACCAAGGATCGCCGAGGCTAGGAGCGATGAGGGGGGTGGTCCGCTAGCCGGGAACAGCGATGACAGCCCTTTCTCGCTCGAGCAAGATGGGGTATGCGCGACTGGAGGGCGGTTACGACGCAACAAGGGGGATGGGTCACTAGCCGAGAAGCAACGGCGGCAATGGTCGCTGGCCGGAAGAAGGGGCCCTTTCTCGCTCAAGAAGGATGTGGCTGCCGGCTTCACCCTTTTTCCCTCTTTTTTTTGTTTTGAGATGATGATAGCTACGACGAAGTGTTGTGAGAAATTGCAGCGAGAACACCGAGGATCGCTGCTCTGATACCAAATGATAAGACCCTAGAGTTTTATCATAGAAGAAAGGGGAGAAAAGGGGATGATCACTTCGAAGGAATCGACCTCCTTGATCACTTCGAGGGGATCGACCTCCTAAGGTTTGTCAAAAGACTGAATAATATTTCATTGCTTGCCGAAAAGAAACAAATACATCCACCAAGACTCTTACTAGACTAAACCAACTCAATAAAACATTTATTCGAAGCTCAGAAAATAAAGGGATCCTAACACAACCAAGGCTAATTGACCAATTTCTTGATCTTATCACCAGAAATTGATTGACGTTGGTTTGAACTCATCAACATCAACCATGGTTGGCCAAATTTTGGCTAATCCTAGTCAATTTTGATATCCCAAAGAAAGGAAGATATGTGAGAAGCAAAAATATGTTGATGGTTGCCCTAGTTGGCAATCATAGGAGAAGAAGCCGAAGAAGAGGGAAGCAGAGGAAGAAATATGTTGGTTTTTCTTATCACCAGAAATTGATTCACGTTGGTTTGAACTCATCAACATCAACCATGGTTGGCCAAATTTTGGCTGACCCTAGTCAATTTTGATAGCCCAAAGAAGGGAAGATATGTGAGAAGCAGAAATATGTTGATGGTTGCCATAGTTGGCAATCATAGGAGAAGTCGAAGAAGAGGGAAGCAGAGGAAGAAATACGTTGGTTTTCTTATCACCAGAAATTGATTAGTGTTGGTTTGAACTCATCAACATCAACCATGGTTGGCCAAATTTTGGCTAATCCTAGTCAATTTTGATAGCCCAAAGAAAGGAAGATATGTGAGAAGCAGAAATATGTTGATGGTTGCCATAGTTGGCAATCATAAGAAAAGAAGCCGAAGAAGAAGGAAGTAGAGGAAGAAAGACGAAAAAAAATTGAGACTATAATTACGGAAAATAGGAGTCACTACTGTTATTGTAGTTACAAAACTATTGCATATGCTGTAAACTACTACTGTTGCAATGTTTGTCCCCACCAACATGCAAGATAAAGAGGAAAGGAAGAATGGTTCTTAGCTCTTTATTGGAATAGAGGTGCACTCACATAAAAGAGAGATGTCTTATCATGGTTACTCGTGAAACTCTCTCCGAATAATTTTTTTGTCTTTCATTTTTCAACACTTCACTGACATGTTAATTAGAGAAGATCAGGGACATAATAGTGTGTAACTCTATTTTCAAAGCTGCAAATAGATATGCTATAAGTTTTTTGTAAGACATATATAATAGCTATTCACTATAGTAATTTCTCTGTATGGTACAACTAACATTTGTTTTCAAATTAAAATATTCTATATTACCTTTCATTATTATCTTTTTTATGATTTTATTGGTTTTCTACATATTTTTATGAAAATTTAGAATAAGAATATTTTAGAAAATTGTTTTCATCTATTTTTTAATGTTTCTGATTTCTAGACATTGTTTTATAATTTCTTAAAGTTATTTTCTTCGCCTCTTCTGATTCCACTGGTCGTAATTGTAAAACACAGTTTTCTGTAAAGCATAAATGACCTTACAAGTTACAACTATATTGTAAATTTTGACTCAAAGTGATCAACACACATAAATTCTCAAGAATAATATACGTTGTCTCCCACTCAAACATGACTATTCCTGCATTTTCTGATGAACTACACTTGGTGCAACACCATATGCAATCTAGTATGCAGACATAAGGTAAAGCTGTTAAACTTCTTTAAAACTTCAAAGACGTTGAGGTCTAAGAAATGTAGCTTCATTATTGAGTTTAGGGGTTATCTATTCAATAGGCAACACTTATGGTGACTGTTACATATACCGCTCTATTAACCTGTTTGATGGTCCTTCTAAGTTCTAACTAGAAACCACATGGATATGGAGAAAGGCTTTCTGGAAAATTATGTCTGCGTCATTGACAAGGTGATGCCTATACTTGATAAGCATAACCTGTATGAACAATAAGTTTTCCTAATCTCAAATATTAGAGTTGAGTGTACACCAAAGCACTTTTTAGTGTTTTTGACAATTTATTGGATGAGTAAGAGAGTTTGTTATATGCCCTTTGGCTTTTGGTTGTCAAGCAGCCATAAGGAGAACATCTTTGCCATGTAATCATGGTCCACATAAATTCGATCGAAAAATCTACGTATGATCAATGAAAAATCCAAGATCCTCAATTACCAAAGATGTAAAAACTTAAAAAATTCTTAATCACAAGAATTAGCCATTAAAAAATTCTGCAAAACTTAAAAAAGAGCAGATCAAAAGCAGAAGTTACCAGTGAACCTTGATTAACAGAATATAAAAGCAAGATGAATCTGTATAAACAAAGTCAAAGTGATAAGAAATGAATCATCCCTAAGGCAACATAAGAAGAGGTTGAAAACATCAAAATTATACTCATATACCAAATGGAAGGTAGCCCATGAACAATCACCTCAACATTTCATAAGGACTTGGAAAGAACTTTTTCCAGTTGTAACTAATGTTATAGGTGCAAAAAAGAATACACGTACATGATCGAGGTACATGAATTGCAAATAATTCACAATGTTAAACAACCAAAGATCCATAGCTTCCTAGACAAACCATTTCACCACAGACTATCAAGATATGGATAGAAGGATTATAAAGCACATAAAAGATAGAACAGATTTCACAAATGCAAGTTTTGAGCAAGACATATCCTTATTTTTTATTCTAAGACCCAAGGTTTCAGTCAAATAATAAATAAGATGCTCTTTCAGATCCTACAGACATAAGTTAGTTGAGATTGGCGTGGAGTAACTCAATAACATTTGCAAAGAAGGTTATCAAGGGAGGTCTCAGAGAAGAGGAAACTTAAAAGGAAGGAGCAACAAAAGAAAGGAGGAAAAGAAACGAAAGGAAGAGTATAAGGAAGAAATACAGCTTGAGAGGAGTGGGTTTTCTACAGCTTGTAATATATTTTCTTGATATCAATATCAAGATATGAATGACGGGCAAGAAGACAGCATATCTGGGATTATTTTTGATGAAAAACCAAGAATACAAGTTCAACTCAAGGGCTTCAATCAAGAATCTAAGCTGTTCAGTGTAAATCAGATAACAACTGTGGGCTTCTTTCTAAACGGATTAATTTGTTACCACATGCCTTTCACCTTTATTCTCATGATCGAATTCCTTCATACCTATACAATGCGATTTTTTGTTACCACATTGTTTCGGATTACAAAACAAAGAGATAACGTAACCACAAGAATCCATTCCTAACACAGGCAAAAGACGGAAACCCGGCTACAGGGATCGATAACACAATAGGAGAGAGCAGAAGAACTCTTGACCTAAACAAATACCTGTTTGGTCCGAAACATACTTCCTGCTCGGCTACACAAGCGAACAAGTTTCATTCCCAATTCATCAAAACAAATGAGCTGAGCATCTTAAACAAAAGAACGGAAAGAAATAGGAACATTATTACCCCCTTATCAAGAAGGCCTGGACCTCAAAAGACATGCGATCCTTAGACCAAGAAAACCCAAAAAGAAATAAATAAATAAAGACAAGAAATATTGTTTTTTTCAATTTTTCTTAACCTAAGTCAGGAATTTCGGTAAAGAAAACCATTCATCGGTCCATCGAATGTATTCCAAAAAGCCAAAAAAAACAAAACAAAATTAGGACATCCCAATAAAAACTTAATGCTGATGAAATAGCCCAAAGAGGATCGCTCTTTTCCGGAAACTCACCGCCTGGAGAGCAAGGGAAGGTTTGCCCTGATCGACAAGTTGACGGGCCAAAGAGAGAAGGCCCCACGCGTTGTTCTGGGCACTCAGGTCGCCGTTGGCGACAGCGGTAGGCGGCAGCGGTGGCGGTGAGAAAACCTCAGAGGCGCCCCCAGCTGTGGCGCCCCGACGGTCGCCGGAGACGTCGGTGTCCATGTCGTCCATCTCTCTTCTGAAGCGATGCGGTGGCCCCTCAACAATAATCGATCATCCGATTCGCGACACACACCGTGCTAAAGAAATTATCGTTTTATAGATAGTCCATGGGACGGTTCTAGTACTTTCTCGGCCTAATCCTTAGTCTCTGTTATCTCATTTCTTTCTCTCCTTTGTATTTTTTTTCTCGTACCTCCCATGCAATCAAAGACACCAAAGCTGCAGCTCAGGTAATTAATTATGCAAACCTTCGGTCTAATGAGGACATGAGTTTATGCTTATATTTATTTTTCTCCATTTCCGTAGGTGTATACTTTTCAATCTTCAACAAAATATAGTCAATTTTCTTGTTACAGTTTGCTAATGCATGTGTCCTGTCTAAGCTACAAGGCTCTTTATATTCCTAACCTGCACAAACATGAAGATGGGAGTATGAAAACTATGGAAGGCGGGATGTCAAACATAGATGGTAGAGAATCGCGTCTCACAAACGATGGTCAGAGCTATTATTCATGCAATCTGTATCTGGATCAAGTAAAGCTAGATCACAACCCATTGATAGGAAGATTGGTCTTCATCTATCTAGAACAAATTCAATTAATAGGGAAAACTAAAAATGGGTAAGCTAATTCAAAGGGAAACATGTCACCCAAAGAGAATTCAAGCTACAGTTTTACTTAAAGAACCCACAATACCAGGCCGAAGACCCTACATACATTTACAACAGCATTACATGCAATTTGACTCGATAAAGCCCCTAACTACAGAGTTCAGAATAATTTTCTTTCTCATGATCTCGATAAACAGGGAACAAGTCGACACTCTTTGTCCTAAACTGTCAAAACACCATTTAGTATTATCAACTTGACAAATGCTAGAATCAGCAGCAGAGTGTTTCAAAGCATCTTCCAGATACAAGTGCTTGTCTCTATTGTCGATTAGGGCGCTGATTAGCATGTCTGAACCTCAGTCCAATCTCAGCTTCTTGTTCGTGGTGAATTAAATTATTATCAGCAGAGTTCAAGTCTTGGACATGGGACCAGGTCTCTGGTTCATTTGTGATCTCCTCCCCATAGTTATGCAACCTACGCCCAATGAGGTATCTGTCATCCCTGATGGAATTGTGAAGATTGGTGAACCAGACATGGAACCTCTTGGCACAGAAGCACAACAAACTGAAGAGGCAGCAGCCCAGCCAGGCAAACCGGTACACCGCAGAGTTTACTATCAATGAATAGCCAAAGACAGGGAAGATGCCTTTTGCGAACACATAGGGGATGCAGAGTGCGGTCAGCAGTTTTGAGATGATTGGAATCATAATCTCACGCAGCACCCAGAGTCCCCTCAAGCGTGAGAAGCCATCCTCTCTTAATCTTTCAAACTTCCTGCGCCAGTTCTCATCAACTAGTGGTGCCATCTGATCTAAAATCACCTGTTACAACATAAAGCTCAGTTCTACTAGTAAGAATGCTCAAGATTAGTAATCATTAAATCCTAATTACTAATGTTGCACCAATCAAGCATCGTATAGATGAAAAAAAAAAATCCAAGTTTATCAGGTTTACATGTAATGCATGTCGTAAGTGAGAAATATAAAGTTTGGCTATACCAAGCGAGTCCAGATCTTCAGGAATATAAGGCCTAAAGCCCAGTCCTGATACAGGAGAAAAACTGGGCTTTCATCCACAGGCACCCTCAGTGGCACAATCACCAGAAGCTCAAACAAGAGGCCAATAAGCACTGGGATGATAAAGATCTACATAAACAAAAGCCAGTCAGGGAAAGACACAGAGTCCACAGAAACAGTGAAAGAAACACTTGGAATAACATTTACCCACCCATATTGACAAGAGGGCAGAGCTCTTCAGTATAATTGCACACCATTTCCATATCTGCAATACCAAAACATGTACTCTATGGGTTTTGATATAATCAACTGAATACCTTGTTCCAGCTACAACAATCCAGATGATGTAACACCCAATACTGAAAGCAAAGAGATCTGACAAGCAAAACATTGTCAATTTCTAGAAAATTCAGAAGTACCATTAGATCTCCAAGGATAGAGGAATATGATCATTTTACCATTGCACTTGAAACCATGAGTAATTGGAAGCCTAGGAATAGCATTAAAGAGTGCACGCCCAAGGGAGACAGGCAGGACGATCATTGCAGAATTGAAAAGCAAAAGTGTCATCCACGCCAAGACCAGCAATAAGACAATACGAAGAACAAAACCATACCTGCCAAAAGTTCAACCATCATTAGATACAACAGTAATTTCACAGAAACTGGTTCTTCATTTTGTACCAAGCTAAGAGTCATAGATCGACATGAGACATAAAAATGTACAGACATAATAAAAAACAGATAAGAGGATGACCAGGATGGAAATGTTTCAAACAACAAGTTACCAGTTTGGTTTAATTCCAAACTGTTCAACTGAAGAATCTATTTAATCAATAAAAATAAATTCAATCAGTTTTGGTCCTAGGATAGAGGGACTGAACAAAAAAATTTCCCAGAAAGGGCTCAAACCTGGTAGCAACCTGAAGTAACCTAATAAATATGTTCAAGATCTATTGGAACTGACGAAAGTTTGTCAGACGCCTGTAAGTTAAAGGGTAACAGTTCCTGATCCAGCAGAAGTTAACCCAAAGCAGTATCTAATGATCTTGCACACCATAAAATGGTAAGATAGACAAAATGCAGAGGAAGTGTCTAGAGTCGTGTACTAAGCACAGACATAGACACAGGACACAACAACACATCAATTTTTAAAAAATTATGATATGAACACAATGAGGACACGTGTGTGTGTGTATATATACATATATAATTTGATTAATATGCTTTATAATATTTATATTTAAAATTTATAGTACATTTGGTACTTTTTAATAAATTCCTAGCATATATATCCACATAACTTACTTCTGTTATAAATTTGATACATGACTAATTACCAATAAGAAATAATAACGTAATTTACCATCAATATAGTTACGTGGCATTGTAATTTAGGGAATACTAAAAAGAAACAGAAAGCCCTGAGAAGGCTTTCTGCGGTCAAGGTCATGGATCTACTGTTTGCATATAAGTGAGGCCGCCGAGGGCGCAACCACACAGGATCGCACGATGGGTGCTGGTGAAGTCGCCGACGGGCATGAGGTCGCTGACGAATCGTCGAGGGCACAGCCATGCAGGTGCTTGTGGAGTTGCCAGTGAGGGTGGCCAAAGGCACGACCGCACGGGTCGTGCGATGGGTGCTAGTGAAGTCGTCAATGTGGGTGAGGTCATCGAGGGCATGATCACATGGGTCATGTGATGGGTGTTGCTAAAGTCATCGACAAGGGTTAGGTCACCGAAGGCACGACCACGCGTCATGCGTGGGTGCTGGTGAAGTCGCCAATTGGGGTGAGGTTGCCGGCGGGTCGTGGTGTGTGCAACAGTAGCTTCAACCTTCCCATGGACGATAGATGCAGGTGGGCTCAATTTCCCTCAATTCCATGCATCCCCCGCCATCACGTGAAGCCCACACAATTGCACACGAGTGCTATGCAAGGGGGGACGGCACAGGAGAAGCGTCCGACACGAATACACCATGTCCCAAATAAAAAAGAATAAATAAATAAAAACACACATGTTGGACACATGTCCAATTGTATCCGTGTCCAACACAGATACGTCGACCAAGTTGACATGTTCGTGCTTCCCAAGTTGTGTAACACCGCAAAGCACACCTTAAACATAGGCAACATTCTATGAGGTCGTCACAAGACCATCTATGATTTATGAATAATATTGTTGAGATACTATAGAAATAACACCCTAAGTGTCACAAGGAACATGATGGCACTTGGATTATTTAGTGATGAGTCTTCATGAAGCAAATAGTAAAAGAAGATATATATAATTGACTCCAATTATTGAAAATGTCTTTTTGCAACTTGCATACTATCAGCTGCTTCTGACATGTGATAATGCTTACTGTTTTACCAATAGTAGCTGCAAAATCAAGGTTCTTCTCCAGTTGTTAAACTAATCAAATGTATCTTCACTTGTGAAAATTCCAAAAATATATAATCATATTTCTTCTGGTCTCAGTTACTTGTAAAATTAATGTCAATTCCCTTAAACTTAAACTTCTTGACAATTCTCAAGTCAAAACTTGACAAAATTTTTAAGCAATGTAGTAACCCTGATTTTACTACTTCAAACTAGAGGTCCATAACAACACATAACAACATAGTATTTGACACAATATTAAAAAAAAGGCAGTAACTCACTTGAAGATAACATAGATCAAGATGCCTGTTTGTACTGCTTTAAGTAACATAGGGAAGGATTAGCTGCAGCCAGCATGACTATGTGCATTGTCCAATACTATCTATATAAAATAGACCAAGTGATTGGAGCCCAGTGCCAACAGTGTAACATGGGAACAGTATGGCGTGTGACAGTTGTATGTCAAAGCATATGCTGGTAGCAAGCAAGATGTGTGACACCCTCTTTTTGTAACTTGTGAAAATTAAAATCAATTATTTGCATACTAAAATCAAAATGAAAAGAAATTTTATTCACACTGGATATGTTTTGATAAGCATATACATTGCATGGCACTTTGACCTTTGCAGATAACCAAATACTTAAGCACAAAAACTTCTTGTTCGATCAACAGCTTTCACTACATAACAGAAGAACAGATACTGATACCTGAAAATTTAAATAATATATAATGCCTATTTCACTTCTAGCATCTTCTTGAAAGATTTTGCCACTGCCAAAATCTTTATCAAAACTGTTGAAAAATACTAATTTAGATTCATAAAAGAGCACACTTAAAAAAAAAAGAAGAAATCAGCTTCACTAAAATATCCAGGGTCTCCAACTTCGTGTGGCAATTATGATTCACCATGCATGACAAAATAATCAAATAACAAACAATATCATGGATCATTTGATAGAAATTTTAGACAACTGAGAAGGAAGTTTATTGCCTAGTCAAAGTGAAGAAAGAATATCTCATATGAAATAACTTTTACTTGCACTAGTTATAAAGGTGTTCCTAGCAACTGGTAATACAAGTACATGACAAGGTTTCTAGTGATTTATGGACAAATGTGTTTGTCATGTTGTGTATAGACAATTGACTAACCACAAAATCACTAGAGCTCCCATCCAATCATATGGCAAATCCTACGAGCCCAAATGGAGAACTATTGAAGAAAATGCTTCAATTCTCATTTATAGATTTCATATCACCATGGAGAACGTGATATCAAAATGAATTAGCAGAAATTTAAATTTGAGGTTTAAGAAGAGTGCCAAATCTGGAATCAAGATCATTATCATGACTGTTCATGAATGCTTCAAGATAGAAAATCAAAAGGACAACTGTGCCTTAAAACCACATAAATCAGGAATGATATTTCGCTGTAGAAAGAAAACATAAGTTAAAAGGCAAAAAGAAAAGTGAAGGCCAAAAACATAAACAAAAAATTCCAAACTGGTCAGAAACAGGTACGGTGATGGTAGGAAACTATGGTTGACTTCAGTAATAAATATTGTTGGAGCAGCAGTCTCAAGCAACTGCAGCAATTAAAATTAGAAAAAGTGTTTCTAATTTAGACTATATCACAAAGAATTTAGGATAGGAAAGAAAGGTTTCTTGGCTGCTAAAAACCTCCAAATAGTTAGTAAATAGAGGCATGCATTGCTTCAAATACTAAATAGTAGGCTATATTTATTTGAACCTTTTCCAAGTAAACCAGATAAAACTTGCCAACAGCATATATCTCAATAAACCAGCTAATGAAAGGAATGAAAAGATTGAGTAACAAAACTCTAGCCTACGTATATATAACCATTAATCAGAAATCAAGCCTGGATATCCCACAAACAACTGATATCTAACTATGATTATATGTTTGCTCAAAAAATGCATGTCCACTGACGTATGTAATCCCTAGTGTCACATGCACTCAAGAACAACATACATTTAAACCAGTGCAAGTAATAAGTTTATGAAGTCAACTAAATGATTTGACATTAGCAACAGGATCAGTTCGTATTTGAAGACCCAGCTTTTTTATCTTGCTCGCAGAGGCTGGTTACTCTCAGGCAGCCACCTACAACCATCCTAGGTATGTTAGATCTTACAGCATCAACTTTTCACCAAAATAATGTAATTAGAATTATAATCACAGCAAAATTCTTGAATTCATATGTAGTATTTTGTTTTATGCAGTAACAAATCATTTTTATATTATTTTACACAAACATGAAAAGGAAATCCCACATTAGCTTATCCCTTGAGCAACTTAATCTGCAGTATAGACCAATTCATCTTGAATAACCAAGAACAATCAACAATCATATCTATATGATTAGACTTGACAGGCTGTGCAAGCTATGACAGTGAACTACAGGTACACAGTGTGGCACTTCAAATAATTATTCAAAATAATATGAAAGACTGAAGCTCGTGACATTTTCTAATAAAATCATGCCACTGCTAAAATGACTTTTATCTTCTCAGAAGTTCCCATAAAAGAAAATAATAGTGCTCTAAGACACAGAAGCAACAAGCTATTAATGTTACAACACATGTTGCAGGACACATTGTAACGTATCTATGTTATAGACCCACCCAACACTCCTTACATGTGCATGCTCTTCAAGTGCCATGTAGAGATGACTCCACAAGCAAGGTACCAGTGAGCGTGAAGTCATGATATGTTGCTGAGACCAGTTATTAAATGCAGCAAAATCATAGAAAAAGATTGATGAGCGATAACATGAACACATGATATAGAAGCTATCAAGAACAAGTATCACAATGTTTTATCTATGACAAAAATCTTAATGAACAGAGCTATCTAAGAAGTTCTAATCAAGTAATCAAGCAAAAACATGATAAAAATTAATCATGCAGTATGAATGTCACTCCATCCAAGGTACTTACTCAGAATCTGCTGGATCATCTACATCAGATTCTTCAGCAGCATCAGCATTTCCAACAATATCAACCGTACCTAGATGATCTTCAGCAGCAATTCTCGGTACCAAAGGCTGATCATTCTCACCAGCACCACCTTGACGAGCAACATGTAATCTGTCTCGTCTCACTGCTTCCATGTTGCCAGCATCTTGATTGCCATTTCCTTCGGATGGTGGCAGCAAGTAATCAGTCAAACCAAGAGCCCAACCAACTGCTTTAAACCAATGCCGAAGAAGAGATTTGATTGTTGTCCGTAGCTTGAAATGCTCAATAGCAAATGGTATGCAAATTTGGAACAGTAGTACGTCAGTAGGAATTTCAGTGAATGGGTCAAAGATACTGCATTTTGAAAATGTTTAGAGTGAATAAAGGTGAATTCAGAATTGATATTGTCAAATAAAATAACTATCAAATGCAAAAAATAAAAACTAGAAGTCAACGTACGTGATGTCCAAAGGGAAGATGGAAGGTGCAAGACGCATAGCAAGTTTGACGGGTAAGAAGATGAGCATTACTATCAAACTGCCATAAACAGCAACAGACAGCAAAACGCGTCGTGCATGTTTATGCACTGGGTCATCAATAAGGTCACGGAATGGATTATAATTTGGATCTGCTGGATCCCGCAGAAAATAGAGAACTCCATTCCGCAACACCTACCAAGCAGAAAGGCCCATTCTTGAACAATCATTTACTGGCATAATAGTTTAACCTATAGAAATAGCAGCAACTTAACTATAGCTTACCCCTCTAAGAAGACTGACAAAAATGCTGATCTGGAGCATGTAAATAATACCAACGAGCCAGTGAATTGAGGAGCTAAATACAGGTGAGACAGAAAAGAATTCAACTCTTTGAGCAATTGTTGCCCCCAGCATCCTCAAAGTGCACACATCAAGCCACCACCCACACATCAATGGGAAAACCCCAAGTTCAATAACTAAAAGAAACGCAACCTTAAACATGGTCATCAGATGTCTCATTCCTGCCAGGAGCTGCCTAAGAAGAGAAGGAACAGCTTCCGCTATTGTAAGTAAATTATAAAGTCTCCCAAATATCATTCTCTCACCTCTAATGTATCGGATCAAAGCAAGGAGCCCAAAATAAAAGAAAATAAAGCAAAATATGAACATATATCCAACTGCAAGAGTAGTCACATCAGAAAGATGTGAGGAGCCAATAACTGTTCCCTTGACAAGATCAGCTGAAACAGACCCGCCAACACTATTAGAGAACTCATGTAGACCAGTGACATTAATTTTCTGGGATCCAGTGACTGCCTCCATCATGTTCCCCAGGAGGCCTTCATTATTGCTTTCACTTGACAAGTTCTTTGCTGCAGACAGTGCAATCTTCAATGTGCTGTTGGCCAAGGAAAGGGCTGATTCTGAAAGTGGCATGACTTTTTCCATCATTGGGTTAGAGACTGATGCAAAGAACCATGTGACGTAGTAGAGGACAATCCTCCCTAATGAGAAAGGAAGAAGAATGACAACACCCAGGAATATAGCATTACTTGCCAGCACCTGTCAACAAACACAAACATTAAAAAAAGTTCAAGCAGAGCATTACAACCCAAAAGGCACAGAAAATGGACTGCACACAAGATATATTACCCATAAATCTTGCAGGAATTCCAAAAAAATTCCAGCATAAACTGACAGAAAAACTAAGAAAAAATAACAACACTATATCCTCTATCTATGATATGTTAGTTTTAACAACAAAAAAAAAAGTGATCATTCGACTATTCCATTATCTCATACTAACTTCCAAATTCTAAAAAGTGGCATGACTAGTATACCGTATTATGTCACTCCCTTTATCTCCCTTTCTTCCTCTCTCACACCCCGCATCCACAACTGTCACCTGATACTGCATCATCACACCACCATTATCATTCGGCTCCGCTCAATATTACTTCTCAAGATTGCTAAATGGAGGTATAGGACACAATATAGACATGAGAAGATAAGAATAAGAACAACAGTATTAAGCAGTTTTAAACTTTACAGTAGGGTATATTCCAATAATGATACCCTATCATAATTCTTGGAAATTTCCTTTCTGTTTGTCAGGATGCCTTGCATATGAAATTGGAAATATGAATAAGGGGGGAGGTTTTCCACAAAATTAATACCACCAAGAGACATGGACCGAAAGAAAATTCACTAAACAGTTGCTACACGACTTCTCAAGTACAAAACAAAGCAATGTTGCTTAAATAAGTTTTTATGCATAATTACAAGTGTATGACAGATTGAGACAGAGACTAGAAAAGCCAACAGATAGAATACCAACAATAAGTATGCATCTCAAACAAAAATATATATATATAAATGCAAACAAGATGGATGCAGCCATGATTCATACTAGATATGCAGACAGCAGAGGAATATCCCAAGAATATTGCAAAACAATCAAGGCATTGTGCATACGTAGAAGCACAAAGACCTAAAACCTAATGTAGAACAAAATTTAACTAGTGTTGCAGTCGAATAGGAAGAAAATTCCCTCGAAACAAATTGTGTGCAAAACCAATATCAAGAAACAAATCTTCTGCTAACCAAAAACCTCATAAGCCTACAGCATGCGCGCGCACACACACACACACATATGTGTGTGTGTGTGTGTATATATATATATATATATATATATATAAATGAAAAAATTAAATTGATCGAGGACCACATGAGTTTCAGATAAACTAGTCAACGACGTCATATGCCAAGCCTACAAATTGATGGGGAGGAGTGTGGAGGACTTCAAGGACCTCCAATATAAATGTATCAGGGACACTTTGGATGTTCTTCAATAATAATCATGCTATGATCAGCTTTACTTCAGGCTTAATCTAGTGTCTTGGACTTGTAAAAGTCCTTTATGGATGCATGGTAAGATCATCTGTGGGTGCATGTTATTAGAAAGATGCAAAATACTATGAAAAAAGTTGTCCCTGGGGGTTTTCTCATGTATGGCGGCTCTCGAGTCAAATAAACAATATTAGTTCAACTCTAGACATCATGAGGTTGTCGCGACACAAAGCAAGGCAACAGCTTCATCCTTTTCTGCAGCTTTAATTTTCTTGTTTCCACCTTAAAAGCTTGCCATACACATCTCTTCATACACATTGATAAAGCCTTCAAATCCACCCAAGATCTATCCTAGCTTTCTCCAAGACTTTTCACTCTGCCACTGGCATCTGGACCTTGCATCAGAACCAATTGGCAACAAAATATACAGACCTGTCCAGCTGCCAACTTACCCCACCCAGTCCCCTTCAAAGAGCCATCTTTTCCTCTACTAAATTCCCTCAGAAATCGTAAAACCTGCTCTACAACATCTGATGCCATAGGCCATTAAGTTCTTCCAACAGTCATACAGAACCCACTCTAACAGCCCCTAATTCTCTTATAATCCACATCAGTCCAGCACTTGTTTGAGATCACAACCTTCAACAAGTTCTCTTGCAATCTGAGATTGTTTCTAAAATATATCAATTAACCTACAACTATCCATCAAAACCTATCTTATCAAGAATGCCTAAAACACAAATCATCAAGAACTCCAATCCTTGTATCAGTGATTTCAAAACAGACTGAAAGTGAAAAGGAATTAAGATCAATTTCTTCGCCGTTGTTTACATGAAGTAGCTCGATTTAGAACTTACTGCTCAAACTTTGATAACTCTTGGTGCATATTTGTGGCACTTATACGGGGAAAAAATTATTTTGGTTTTTCCTAGTGGGAAAAAAACATTGGGCATTGCACGTGTAGTCAGTGATTTAAAAAGCGCTATGCGCCAAAAGGCGCCAAGGTCCAAAAACGCCCGAGGCGCTAAGTGCTTGCCCGAGCGAAGCGAGGAGCTAAAATATAAAAATATATAATATAATTAATAAATATAATTATTTAAAATTTTAAATAAAAATATGCTATTAAATTAAGAAAATCTATTAACAGTATTGAAAATTAATCATTTCAAATAAACTTAATATTAACAGTATACTGTATACTGAGCCTGCTGACTGAGAAACAAGGAAACAGCGGCGAGCAACGGCAGTAGCGGGAAAGGGAGCGGGAGCGACGAGCAGCGGGAGGCGCGAGCGGCGACGGCGACAACGTTTGCGAGCAGCGACAGCGGCGAGCAACGACAGCAAGAGCAGAAGCGGGAGCGGCGAGCAGCGAGCAGCGGCAGCGGGAGCAGGAGCGACGAGCAGCGGGAGGCGCGAGCGGCGACAGAGGCAGCGTTTACGAGCAGCGACAACGGCGAGCGGCGATAGAGGCAGCGACAACGGCGAGCAGCGACAACGACGAGCAGCGAGATCAGGATCGGGATCGGGAGTGGCAGCGACAGCGGGTTAAGGTTGGGTAAGGGTTATATCGGTTTAGTTGGTTCGATTGAACTAACAAACCAACCGAACCAGGACCGAACCAAACCTAAAATCCTGGTTCGGTCGCCTTGGTTTACCCAAGCGCTCGCCCGAAGGGCCCAACGCCTGGGCTCGAGCGAGCGCCCAGGCGGCGCCTGTTTGAAGCGCGCCGCCTGGGAGATTTGCGAGGCGCTCGGGTCTCGCCTCGCCTCGCCTCGCCCGAGCGCATAGGCGAGCGCCCGAGCGCCTTTTTCAATCACTGCGTGTAGTTGGCTAGTTTGGATTCTTAAAAGGTAATATAATCATAAAACACATTTAGGTGCATCATTTATGTTGTTTTTGCATTATCTTATAATAGCAGATTGTAACACTGAAAACATCTATGATAAATAATTGAAGAAAAAGAATGATTCATATAAAAAGAAAGTTACAATGCAAGCACATTCATTACAGTAGAAGTCAACGGAAGAGTATATAGGCCCAAAAACATAAAAGCATGATTAAAGAAGTAATTACTGGATCTACAAGTGGAAATAAGGTATAATGAGACTTACAGTTATAGCATTTTCAACCAAATGGAAGACAGGCCCTTGCATACCAACAAGCTCATCAAATGGCACATCTTCAGCACCATCAGCATCATCTAATCCATCAAACATCTGCTCAACATGAGCTTCAAGACGAGCAGCCTGCATTTCTAGACGAGCAGCAACATTTTCCGCATTACGTCTAATTATTTGGCCTGCCCCAGCAATTCCTTGAGCCCCACCTGCATCTTCAGCATTCCCATCACCAACAGGGACTCTATTAACAGGGCCAGGAAGCCTCCTAACAGCACGAGCACCATTCCTTTCCTGACCATCGTCCCTCTCAGCGTCATGTCCTCCAAGTTCTCGTAAATGTCTAAAGTAATCTCTTAAAGAGGTTGCACCAAGAAATATAAACACAATGCTAGCAGAAAGTAGAAAACCATGCAAGCAATCAGTGAGTATTACAGGTGCAGACATGTGACTGAAAAACAGCCTCTGAGCTTCACTAAGACTCCTCACGAACGTTAGGCGCCAAATCCAAAATGTAATGAAAGGTATCATAAGGAGCCAAACAGAAAGAACAAAAGCCAGCCGAAGGAAGAATTGCATAACATGGCATGCTTTCATTGTCATTCCAACCACAAATTCTTCAAAAGGAAGTCTTGTAGGGGCATTCTCAGCATAAACAGGGGAAAAAGAAAAAGTATGTTTACAGACCTGCAAGCATAAAAAAACTCAATATATCATCAGCTACAGGAGAAAACGACATTGCTATAAAACCATCACAACAACAACCAAGTGCTAATGTACTAGCACCTAAAATCTGCATGGTTAAAGCAAACTTGCAACTACCGTGGTAAAAAGGGCAGCCCACGGTGTAAAGTTCACACCAATACAAGGTATAGGAAAATTAACACATATAAAGTATAATTGGTTGCTTTCTGTTTCTTGTTGGGCTGCAAAGATCGCTCATCAGAGGGTGGTAGTTTTTCTTGAAAGATGCCCCACATATCCAATGATAGAGATTTTTATTGGACAAAATGTGGAATTACGCACCAAAGCTTGCGGTTTAAAATCTTTTTTTCTAACCTCAGAGGGCATTTTCCTCATGTTTGGCTAGATTATCATCAGAACTACAATTGCATAATGATGCACAATGAGATACTAACAATACATAGGAGTAAAAATAACAAATGCAATAAAACTTCAGCTTCTTTAAAGCTTGCTGGAGTTCAACTTATAAAGGCAACATTTATAGACCATTTTTTACAATTCAGCTTCATGTAGCCTATGTTCTATATTTCTTTTAGCGACTCAAATAATAGATCAGCCCATATATCCAGGTGATGGGTGCATTTGCAGATTCAGAATCTGATGACAAAATGTCATAAGCCAATTTAGGTCCCTTCAAAATTCTTCTTTTACAATTATGATAATAACAAAAAATTAAAACTGTCAAGATCCAAACCAATAAGAACTCAAGTCTCCTCCCAAATCCGATATGGGACTAAAAACCAGGATCTAATACAGTGAACATGAGATCCGGCCCAATAATGGCTCTGCATTATTGATACGTGTTAGGACTCTAGCTAGGAGAGTCCTAATTAAATTTTATTGAAAGGGCATTAATGTAAAACCTACCTAGCCGACCTCTTCACCTCTTTAATAGGGGTCGGCTAGGGTTAGGGTTAGTTGGGAGGTTGCTTCTTAGAGTATGAGTCTTATTAGGAGTTGGTTAGAAGTAAGAGTCTTGAGTATGAGTCCTATTATGAGTTAGGGTTTAGAAGCCCTATAAATAGTCATGTATTCATCCTCTTTTGAGAAGCAATAGATGAATCTTTTTAGCAGCCTTTGAGCAGCAACTTGGAGAAAAGAACCCCTATAGAGTTCCAAGGAGGCCGATCCCCTAAAGAGACCAACCCCAAGCTTAGAATCCGCTAGGGTTTTAACACTTGGTATTAGAGCAGCGTTCTTGGCATCTCGCTGCCCTTCCACAGCCATCCATCAGCCCTCCACAGCCGCCCAAAGCAATTCCTACAATTGCTTAAAAGATCGTCGCAGAATTCCACCGTCATCTCCACCATCGCGGATCATCCTTTGATCTCCCCGTGAATTGCAACAGGTTATGGTTTCCTACCTTACTGCTACTACAATTTAGTTATCCTTATTCAAAAATCCAGCCATCCATCAGCCCTCACAGCCGCCCAAAGTAATTCCCACAATTGCTTAAAAGATCGTCGTCGAATTCCGCCATCATCTCCACCATCGCGGATCATCCTTTGATCTCCCCATGAATTGCAATAGGTTCTAGTTTCCTACCTTACTGCTGCTGCAATTTAGTTATCCTTATTCAAAAATCCAAAAAAATCGTTCCTATATTGCTGCATAAACTTTTCGTCGCAAAGTTTTTATCTCTACAACGAAAGATGCACTGCAAAATTCCAACTGCATAGCACAGTTTATTTAATCTTGCTACTGCGTTTTTTCTGTCCAAATCTCTACGAAATTTTTATGACAGCTTCGACACTTCCTAACAGCATATTTTCCTTGGGTTTCATCAAAAAATTATCAATATAAACCACTGATCTTTTACGTCTAAACTGCTAGATGCACTACAGAATTCAAAAGCCGCATAGCACAGTTTGTTTGATCTTGCTACTACGTTTTTTCTGTCCAAATATCTACGAAATTTTTACAACAGCTTTGCACTTCCTAACAGCGGATTTCTCTTTGGTTTCGTAAAAAAATTCTCAATATAAACCATTGACCTTTTACGTCCAAACTGCTACACTTTAGACGTAAAAATCTGCTACAGAACCTCTCCTAGGCCCGCAGCATATAAACCTCCTTCTGCTCCCAGTCGTCCTTCGCTACCAAAAAAAATGACAAGAGAAGAACTACGTGACCGATCAGCAAAGGGCAGTGATTTAAAAAGCGCTAGGCGCCAAAAAGCGCTAAAGTCCAAAAATGCCCGAGGCGCTAAGCGCTCGCCCGAGCGAAGCGAGGCGCTAAAATATAAAAATATATAATATAATTAATAATAATTAATAGTATTAAAATCAAAATAATATATTATTAATCTATTAACAGTATTAAAAATTAATAATTTCAAATAAACCTAACAATATTAACAGTATACAATATACTGTTAACAGTATACAGAAGGAGAAGGAAGAGTGTAGGGGGGTGCTGATTGAGAAAAGAGGAAGCGGCAGCGGGAGTGTAAGGAGGCAGCGGGAGTGTAAGGAGGCAACGACAGCGGGAGCGGGAGTGTAAGGAGGCGGAGGCAGCGGCAGCGGCAGCGGCGAGCAGCGACAGCGACAGCGGCAGCGGCGAGGAGCGGGAGCAGGAGCGACGACAGCGGCAACAATTGCGAGCAGCGATAGCGGCGAGCAGCGGGAGCGGCAGCGGCAGCGGCAACAAGCAGGGTTAGGGTTCGGTAGCGACAGCTGATATCGGTTTTAGTTGGTTCGATTGAACCAACTAACCATCGGAGACCGAACCAGACCTAAAATCCCGGTTCGGTCACCTGCCTGGAAGTTTAGCGAGGAGCTCGGGCCTCGCCTCGCCTCGCCTCGCCCGAGCGCCTAGGCGAGCGCCCGAGCGTCTTTTTAAATCATTGGCAAAGGGTCTTTGTTGGCATTGTGACGAGCCATGGAACTGCGATCATCGCTGTAAAAGGGGCCGCCTCCTATTGATTGAACCTCTTGAAGACATGGAGGACGAGGCCCAGGAGCATGAGGAAGAGGTCGCGGTTGAAGAATAGCAGCCGGTCGATATTACGATGCATGCCCTTGCCGGTAATGCGAACCTGCAAACGATAAAAGTGGGAGGACTTCTGAAGCAACAACCTATCACCGTTCTTATTAACACCGGGAGCACTAATAATTTTATAAACAGCAAGGTTGTTGTCCGGATGGCCTTACCTATCGAGAATTGCAACAGGTTTGATGTTAAGGTCATCGACGGACGAATTTTGAAGTGTGATCATAGGTGCCCGCGGGTGAAACTGTTGCTGCAGGATCAAGAGATAATTGCATATTTCTTCCTCCTCCCTTTTGATGATTATGAGGTCATGCTCGGCATCGAATGGCTGACGACATTAGGTGATGTTTCCTGGAATTTTATGAAACTAATTATGAAATTTTATAGTAAGGGGAAACAGGTGATATTGCACGGGAAACATGGGGGTGATGTAACGACAATTTGCACACAACGAATGAAGAAGATTTTGCACAAAGCATGCAACGGCTTTTTGGTACAACTTGAGCAGCAAACTAAGGGAGAGCCAATAGAATTTGAAGATCCAAACCTACTTCCTTTGCTTGCTGAATTTTCAGATATCTACTACCCGTCGGCATGATCATTGTATACCGATTCTTCCGGGCAAACCTCCATCAAATACTCGGCCATATCGGTATCCACATCTCCAGAAGGATGAAATAGAAAGGATTATAAAAGAGATGCTCGAAACAGAAGTTATTCAGCCAAGTTACAGCCCCTACTCTTCACCGGTGCTCCTCGTACGAAAGAAGGACGGAACATGGCGAATGTGCATTAATTATCGAGCTCTCAACAGCATAACCGTCAAGGACAAATATCCTACTCCAGTAGTAGATGAATTGCTTGATGAATTAAAGGGAGCACGAGTCTTCACAAAGCTGGACCTTCGATCCGAATATCATCAAATACGAATGTGCAAAGAAGACATACTGAAAACCGCCTTTCGAACACACAACGGCCACTGCTCCCTCCACCTTTCGAATTTTTGGTAATGCCCTTTGGTCTCACCAATGCTCCCTCCACCTTCTAGAGCCTTAATAATATTTTCCGGAATTATCTTTGTAAGTTTGTGCTGGTTTTCTTCGATGATATCCTTATTTACAGCCCTTCTCTTGAAAGTAATTTTCAGCACTTACGACTTGTTTTGACGATTTAGCGAGAACGTGTTCTTTTTGTCAAAAAAATCGAAGTGCAGCTTTCTTCAACAGAAGATGGAATATCTTGGGCATATCATATCAGAGGAAGGTGTGGCAGTGGACCCCTCCAAAATTGAAGCAATGCAGAACTGGACAACCCCGAGGAACATAAAATCGCTACGCGGCTTTCTCGGTTTAACAGGCTACTACCACAAGTTCGTGAAAAACTATGGAAAGATCAGTGCACCCCTTACTTTCTTGCTAAAAAAAGATGCTTTCCAATGGTCGGACAAAGCCTCCACCGTCTTCGACAAACTTAAAGCCGCATTGCAACAACGCCCGTACTAGTGCTACCCGACTTCGGCAAGACTTTTGTTATTGAAGTCAATGCCTCCGGAGTCGGAATTGGTGCTGTATTAATGCAAGATGGCCGCAACCTCGCTTATACCAGTAAGGCATTATCTCCTTCCCATCTCAAGATGACTATTTACGACAAGGAGATGCTCACGATCGTGCATGCGGTGACCAAATAGAGACTATACTTGATCGAGTGACGCTTTCAAATCAAGACCGACCATAAAAACCTAAAATATTTCTTAGAGCAGAAGATATCTTCCCCCCAGCAGCAAAAGTGGGTAACAAAGCTTCTTGGATATGATTATAAAATAACTTACAAAAAGGGGAAAGAGAATATTGTTGCAGATGCGTTTTCGCGACTACTCGAGTAAGTTGATTTTTTGGTCATTTCACTTCTGACCAGCGTCTTCTTTGAGGATATTAAGAGGGACAGGAAGATCCGGAGACCAGCAAGATCATAAAAAAAAATTGGAGGAAGCACCAAGCTCCGTGGCTCATTACAGTTGGGACTCAAAAGAATTGCGCTATAAGGGACGCATTGTGCTTGTGCCAAATTCTACTTGCATAAAATCATCCTTCAAGAGATGCATTCCACACCTGCGACCGAGCACTCCGGGTTCCTTAGAACCTATAAGAGAGTTAAGCAAAATTTCTATTGGGCAGAGATGAAAAATATTATTGCTAAATATGTGGCACAATGTGATGTATGTCAACGATATAAAGGCAAGACAGTGGCACGCCCCAGAAAGCTGCAACCTCTACCCATCCCGGACTCAATATAGACTGATATATCAATGGACTTCATCGAAGGGCTTCCCTCATCACAAGGAAAAAATACAATTCTTGTCGTGGTTGATCGTCTTACAAAGTATGCTCACTTTTGCGTTGTTCATAATCCCTACACTACTTCTAGTATTACTCGAATCTTTATGAAGAATATTATAAAATTGCATGAGATGCCGAGATCTATTGTAAGTGATCGTTATAGGTTCTTCACAAGCAGATTTTGGACAGAGTTATTCTAGATGAGGGACACTAAATTAAAAATGAGTACGGCATATCACCCACAAACCGACTGACACGGGAGTGTCTAATTTGCTACAATCTGCTCATATAGATCATACTGATAATATGATATTTTTTGCAGCCAACATAACTGGTATGGATGCGGATGAGGGATGGTGTCCAACTTTAGCTTCTGTACCATCTCCAAAGATACCACATTCTCAAAGCTGCCGCTGTCGATGATTACCAAGCATACTTTGCGAAGAGAAGTGCATTTAGTGTGAAACACATTTTTTCCAGTGCCAAAAGCTAAACTTTCATCGACAGTTATGTTGGCTGCAAAAAATATCATATTATCAGTATGATCCATATGAGCAGATTGTAGCAAATTAGACACTCCCGTGTCACCGACGGTCAGACTGAAACATACCTCAGATGCTTCACTAGTGACCGGCCAAAAGAGTGGACAAAGTGGCTACCCTGGGCCGAGTGGTGGTATAATACAACTTATCATTCATCCACAAAATGTACTCTCTATGAGGCTATGTATGACCGACCTCCCCTTGTGATCCCAAAATATGTGTTGAGCACCTCTAAAGTAGAACAAGTAGACAGGGAACTACAAGACAGAGACAAAATGCTCAAGTTACTAAAAGATAATCTCACTGCATCCCAAGCAAGGATGAAACGACAATATGACCAACACAAAGGCAAAAGAGAATTTTCAGTAAGAGATTGGGTCTTCCTACGGCTCCAGCCATACAAGCAAACATCAATCCAGACCAGAGCATTTATGAAGCTTTCACCTCGGTTCTATGGACCCTACCAAATTTTGGAGCGCATCGAAGCGATAGCATACAGATTGGACTTACCCACTAGCTCCCGAATCTATCCAGTCTTCCATGTATCATGTTTAAAGCTCAATCTGGGAAAAAACGAGACAGCCCAAAGCCATCTACCAAATATGACTACCCAAGGAGAACTTCAGACCCAACCGAGTGCCATTATTGATCGACGGATTGTGACTCGACGACGACAACCCACTATTGAAGTGCCAATATAGTGGGCGAACCTACCAGCAGAAAATGCCACTTGGGAGAACTATGACGACTTGAAGATCAAATTCCCAGAATTCATGGATCGTCAGCCTCGAGGACAAGGCTGATTTGAAGAAGGCGGGTCTGTTAGGACTCTAGCTAGGAGAGTCCTAATTGAATTTTATTGAAAGGGGCATTCATGTAAAACCTACCTAGTCGACCCCTATTAAAGAGGTGAAGAGGTCGTCTAGGGTTAGGATTAGTTGGGAGGTTGCTTTTTAGAGTAGGAGTCTTATTAGGAGTTGGACTCTTACTCAAGACTCCTACTAGGAGTAGGAGTCTTGAGTAAGAGTCCTATTAGGAGTTAGGGTTTAGAAGCCCTATAAATAGTCATGTATTCATCCTCTTTTGACAAGCAATAGATGAATTTTTTTAGCAGCCTTTGAGCAGCAACTTGGAGGAAGAAACCCCTATAGAGTTCCAAGGAGGTTGATCTCCTAAATAGATCAACCCCAAGCTTAGAATCTGCTAGGGTTTTAACAATACGCCTCCCGCTTTTCACATATGGACTTTTCCTACTTGGATTCCTCATCATGATCAATATTAAATCCGATCAGATATCATTTTTCATGACATGACCTGATGGACAATTGGCCCATTAGCTTGATTAACCTGGCCCATGATGCTTAAGCCCAATTAATGACATAAATCCTTTTAGCCCTTACAAATCAACGTAAATCACCTCCCACATTATATATCAAAATAACTCAAGTCTCGTATAGCCAAATTTCCTTCAAGCAATCCATGTTAATTAAAGAAAAGGAACTGCTAGGTATTGACTGGTAGGGAATTTTGCACACATTTAAACTAAGCTATTACACTACCATATTTGTTGAAGACAATGCTTGCTAGATGTTGTAACAGTTAGCATCATGTTTGACCATACAAAAAAAAAATGCACATATTTATAAGATTTTAAACATGATTCTTATAATTTCTAATTTGTATAAAGCAGTAAGCATATAATTCCAGTGAGAACTACCCAAACATAGAATTCGGCATCCAACTAGTGCTAAATGACCTCAAGCAAGAATGTGTTTGGGGTCGATGTCATGTTTGGAACCCAAAAAAGGAATAAAGTGGGATGCTGAGATGATTAATATAATGATTGTTCCCCATGGATTTCTCTTTATCTCCATTATGGCTTAGACAAGCAAGTCAGGACAATCGGAGTTCAATCCTATTCACAAGGATGTCGTACAAAGACCCATGAGATGGTCCGGCCAATTATCTCTAGAGGAAATCAAAAGGTTGTGTGCACCTTTTTCGTCTTCTTAATCAGATTGTGTCCTGAAAGACGCCATCGGCCTCCAAATCTCGTGAATTGTGACGCCCATCGATTAAAAACTGCTAATACATGTAAATCACGACCGAATGCCGCGCTAAAGCAAGCAGAGGCGATTAAACCCTAATTTCCCGACAGAGGGCATAGGACAAAATAACCCTAGCACCGAAATAATCGTGGCGACAATACATCAAAGGGACCCTACCTCGCACTGGCGAGCGTTGCTGTGGTTGAGCCACTGGAGGAGACAATCCTGGTGGACAAATTTGATGCTCCCGCTGCAGGCGCAAGGGTAGCGGAGGGGGTTGTCGGCGTCCCCGGGGTTGCGACAGATTCGGCACACGTCCCCCTCCTCATCATCGTCGTCGTAGAACCTCCCGACGACTGAGGAGCCCGTCGCCGGTGGAGACGGAGGAGCAAGAGGAGGAGGGGGCGGCGCAGCCACGGAGGAATAGGGTCCGGCCACGGTCGCTTGCCCATCAACGGAGGAGGAGGATGAGGAAGTGAAGGGGTGATCGGCGATCTCCTCCATCGGTGGAGCCGAACCCTCTCGTACTCGCGGGATTCACCCTCTTCTGCCTGCCCGATGCTTTTATCGTTCTTCCCGACCACGAATAAGAAGCGGAGCGAGGGGGCTAAATGAAAGAGGTAGCCAATTCGGTGACTTGCTGCGTGCGACATTTTTGCCGAACCCGCCCACACCAGCCCATGTCGCATATGTACTCAACCTGAATAGAACAGACATTGGGTTCATTTTATGCAGGGCCGAAACTTGGATTGGATTTAAATCTGGAAGCTGCGCAGTCGTTGGGTTTGGGTTGGGTTGGGTTGGGTTGGGTCCTCTTAAATTGGAGCTGGGAAATTTGAACCCAATTTGATCGGCTAAGTTTAGTATGATCTCATATAAAACTATATATATATATATATATATATATATATATATATATATATATATAAAATTAGTAATTTAGTGAGAAAGAATGAAATAAGAAATTTTAAGATTTGTTTCATAACAAATCAATATCAGAGACCACATAGTTATTATTTTTAGATGGACCATGAACACTACAGATTACTTGCGTTATGTTATTTCAATGGAAAGCATCTTCGTTAAAGAACATTGAATGTGAATATATATATATGCATATATACATATGTATATATATACATATGTATATACATACATATGTATATACATATGTATATACATATGTATATACATATGTATATACATACATATGTATATACATATGTATGTATATACATATATATATATACATATGTATATACATATGTATGTATATACATAATATACATATGTATATATATATATATGTATATACATACATATGTATATACATATGTATATATATATATGTATATACATATGTATGTACATACATATGTATATACATATGTATATACATACATATGTATATACATATGTATATACATATGTATGTACATACATATGTATATACATATGTATATACATATGTATGTACATACATATGTATATACATATGTATATATATACATATGTATATATATATGTATGTATATATATAATATGAATATATATATATATATATATATATTTCACAAAGGATAAACGGTAAGAATGAGATGTAATCCTAAAATGTTAATAACAATATTAATCTTTAATATAATAAGCATCTTCAAAATAACATAAATAAATAAATACTTTATTATAGGGAATGTACCATCGATTATGAGCTAGCCTAGTTCTATTGGGACCCAACGATGCGAGGGTGTCCAAGGTGGATCCAAGTGGGTGTCTTGCGAAGCGATTAATGGGAGTACTAAAGGCATTCAAGGTGGTCCCGAGGTTGGACCGAGGTGGAGTTCAGCTCCTCACTAGATTTCTACACGAAGGTCAATGTCGAGGGAGAGTCTCTCAACCTAACGTTTCCAACACTCAAGTTAGCTTTTGAAGTCGAATGTGGTATAAGAGGTTAGTTGCCGAGAGACTTGACCCTTAGGCTAGCGTCGTGGGGTCATCTTTTATACTTGTCCAGTCGAAGGAGTCACCTATAACGATCGTAACACCTTATCTTTGGTGTTTTGTCCACGGGAGTAGCAGGCCTAAATGGCCACCTATGGACCGTTGTCCACGGGGGTCGACCGAGGGGGGATAGACCTGAATAGCTATCCATAGACTATTATCCATAATGGTTAACTGACCAACCAAAATAGCTTCCATGTCATTACCTCGTTGGGGCTGACTCGACCCTCGTCTTCCACGTTGATGCCTCTATGATAACTAACTGGCAAAATGAGATTGGTTGCCAAAATATTTTCTATCATTTATCCTCCCTCAAAGGCATGCTTCAGAACTCTTGTAACGGGGTTCAAGGCATATCGTTCAGCCCATTCAACATAAGATTACTCGAGGTCTCATTTTATCGGTTGGGTTTTCCTAGGGAAGGGTGGGGGGGAGGGTGAATTAGTACTTTCATAAAAATATCGAGTATATAGAAAAATCATTTTAGTAAAATCATATCGGAAATGCATTTGAACCTAGAGAAAGTTTGAAGTAGAGTGAGCAGCCAAATCATTAAACAATATAAAGAAAAAAGACAAAGAAGAGAAGGCACACCAATTTTATAATAGTTCGATCATCGTGACCTATGTCCACTCTCGATTCCTCTTCCATTGAGGACACCCATATCCATCAATGGTCTTCATTCAATGGGCGAAGACCAACTACCCTCTTATAACTCTTTCTCCTTTTCACAGGTTTTGGAGACAAACTTTACAAGCCTCACACCTCTCTTAGAATGTTCACAAAGCTAAGGAAGGAGAAGGATACTTAGCATTTTTTTCAACACTTTTACAACTCAAAATCTTAAGACTTTTGTTCTCACTTTCATACTCTTTCATGCCGGAAAGAGTGAGATATTTATAAGCCCTAATGGCTTCCAAAATGGAGCCAAAAAGTGTCTCATCCTAGGTTTCCAGAGTATTAGCGGTACCACCGCTAATATTGGACGGTTTCATCGCTTGTAGACTGACACTAGGCGGTATCACCACCTGTAGATTAACACTGGGTGGTATCACTGACTAGTTTGGGTGGTATGACTACCTGACAAAACCTTGGAGACTAGGCTCTAGCGGTACCACCACTTGATAAGGCATTAACTACCGGTGGTACCACCGCCCAGTTTGAGTGGTACCACCGCCTATAATTTCTAGGAGACTGAGCCTCAAGTAGTGCCACAACCAGCCCTAGCAGTGCCACCGCTTGGGCTAGCTAAGGATCACTTAATGGACCAAACAATAGGCCCAATTCAATCCTAATTAGGCCCTAACTGACCCCTAATTCAGTTAATAGGATTTCTCCTAAAACTAACTCAAATTGAAACCCTAAGTATGATAATTAAGGCTAAACAATTACAATACAAGCAATCCTTGTTGTCCAGCATGTTAATTGTTTATCCGAACTCCTAGTGATCTTCCAGCGAGCTTTCGATAAACTCCCGACGAGCTTCCATTGCATCATCCAAACCTTCGGCATATCCCCCAATTCTTCCAATCCGATGCCCGATCTTTGACTTCGGCCCAATATTTGATTTTTTTTTAATTATTTTATCTTTTCACGATCGTAGTTAATCTAGAATCATTTTTCTTAATACATGGATTAGATCATTAATTCATCAATTGATTTCATCATCAAAATCTGATATTCAATAATCTCTCCCTTTTTGATGATGACAACCAATTGATGATATAATTAACCTTAACTCCTCGTATCTATATGTCATATTGAAACAAGACAAACTTGTATTTAAAAGGAATCATAACCTTTGAATTCAAGTTAAAACAATTTCGATCATAGTGATCAAATGCAATATATTATATCAAAATTTCATACATTATGCATCATTATAGTTTCAAATTATCAAAAAATAACATGCACAATTTTAAAACATTACAATTCATCGTTATTACATGCATGATACCAAAAATAGATCAACCTCACTTTGGGCTTAACATACATGATACTAAAGCATTTATCATTTCATGCATACCAAAATTAACATTATTTTAGGCATAACATACATGATACTAAAGCATTCATCATTTCATACATGATACTAAAAATAACATCATTTTGAGCATAACATAACATTATTTTAGGCATAACATATATGATACTAAAGCATGTTGAATCTTGGATTTTGATGATGAAATCAATTGATGTGTTTCTCATCTAATATGCATTTAAGAGACGTAGGACTAGCTTTGATCAGAAAGGTAAATCAATTAAAGCAGCAGAAATCGGACGTTGGGCCAGAGTAAACATGTCAGAAGATTGGACGTCGGGCCGGAGGAGCGGTCAACGTGTTGGTAAAAGGCTTCGGTCCGTGAATTCGGGCATCAGGCTAAGAAGATCGGACATTGCGCCAAGGAGATCAGATGTTGTGAGAAGGCAACATGCTGATTGGGCAATATGCCGAAGGAGAGGATGATACGCTGAAAGATTGGACGAAGCGCTGGAAGAACCAATGACATGTAGGACAACATAAGATTCGCTTATAATCAATTATGTCTAGATCGAGTTAGTTGAGAGTCTAGTTGAGTCGGTTTAGAATGTAATTAGGCCAACTCAATTAGGGGCTAACTAGGCCCAAGTTTGGGTTGTGTTGGGCCAAGTGAAAGACCCAAACAATGACCCAGTAGGTGGCATCGTCGTGGCATAGTCTCCGAGACTCTGTCAGGCGATGGTACCGCCCAGACTCAGTCTCCGAGACAGTCAAGCAGTGGTATCGCCAGTCTGGGTGGTGGTACCACCTAGATATAGTCTCCCAAGCGGTGGTACTACCAGACTGGGCACTGGTACCACCTAGTGTCAGTGCTACAAGCGGTGGTACCGCCCAGCACAGGTAGTGGTACCGCCAGGACTTAGGAAACCTAGGATGAGACCATTTTGGCTCCAATTTTGAAATCATTTTGGATCTATAAATACCCTAGCTATTCCTACATTGAGTACTCTTTTTTGTTTCAATTTATGTGATTGATGCCCTTTTATTTTATGCCAAATCTATTCATCATCGATTAAAACCAAAACATAAAGACCAATCACGTTAAACATAAGGTTTCTTTTAAACAAGCGATTTGATTTATTATTTTGATTCCAATGATAATATATTTTCCTTTTTATATATTTCATTTTATATGATTGATTTCATATAAGTATGCTCAAGAAAACCATCCATCATATTTAAAACTGAAAAGTAATACAAAATCATCAAGATACACATAATTGTTTCATACAAGGAATTAGTCTTTTTTTATGTGCAAGTATTATTACAAAAATCATCAAGATCAATAAATCACAAATATCATCATGTATAGCTTCAAAATCTCATACATAGAATAAAATCATCAAGCATTGTACCAAAACTTTTAATATTTTCATTAAAATATCAAACATGGTTTCATTGAACATAAGACATCTTTAATCAAAATAAAAAAGAAATATAAAAATCAATATGATACACATTATGACTTCTTAAACACATATATAAGATTAATCTTACTAGGTCTACAAGCATTATATTAACATTTTGTTATATTTTCATAAAACATATAATTATCAATTTCAAAATTACTAGCATGATCCCAATATTTTTTTATTTCTAAATTTAAAAAATAACTCATGAAAAGCATCACATAATTTTGAAATAAAGTAAAGGAATTTTAGTTACCTCGTCATTGAGAGTCATCAAAGCGAAGTTTGTCACTTCGTCTTCATCGATTTGCTCCTCGTCTTCGGAGGTACTCGTTTCGTCCCAAGGTGTTTCCTTCTTCTTGCATTCATAGCAAATAATTGTATTCTTTTTAAGTTTATTTTTGTTCTTAGATTATTATTTTAAGAATTTTTTAAGCTTTATAATCAAGATTTCAAAGTCATCATCACTTGAGCTTTCGCTCGAGTGGTCTTCATTTGTTCTAAGTATCAAATCCTTCCTGTTCTTTGGAAGGTTCTTCTAAAGTTCATCATATTCAACATGTGTCATACAATTCATTTCATAGATTATTAAAGACTCAATAAGTTCATTAAGTGAAAAGTAAGTTCAAATTCTTTACTTCTTGTATTACGGTTAGTTTCGGATCCCAATTTTTAAAAAGAGATATTATATTTTTGTTTATAAGTTCAAATTTTAAAAATATTTGCCAAGAGCTTTTAAACTATTGAGGACATCCGTAAAACGGGTGTACATGTCAACAATAGTTTCGCTTTGCTTCATATGAAACAATTTAAAATCACGCATCAAAATATTTATTTTATAGTCTTTAACTCTACTAGTGCCTTCGTGTGTAATTTCAAGTGTGTGCTAAATGTCAAAAGTCATTTCGTAAGTAGAAATCAAATTGAATTCATTTTTGTCTAAGGCATAAAATAGAGCATTCATAGCTCTAGCATTTAAAGAAAAAATTTTTTTCTCCAAATCATTCTATTCTCATTGAAGTAGAAGACTTTTGAATATCACTTTCGACAATATTCCATAAATTCAAATCTATAGAAAGCAAGAAAACTCTCATTCAAGTTTTCAATAGGTATAGTCCATCCTATTGAACATGGGAGGACGAACGATAAAAAAGCCCTCTTGAAAGCCAAAAAGAGTTATTTCTCTTAGGTGTTAAACTAAATGAGAAAGACATGACTCAGATACCAATTGTTAGGAATGAGTCAGCACTACGAGAGGGGGGGGGGGGGGGGGGGAATAAGTTAGTGCAGCGGATAAAAACGTCATCGGTTTAAAAATCTTCATTTTGATTAAACTCATTTCGGAAAGATATTAAACTTGAAAGCGTTCGTAAGAGTGCAATGAGAAAGTAAAGCAAGTAAGGAAGTTTTTAGTAAGGTAAATTGCACAAATAGAAATGTAAACCAGATTTTTATAGTGGTTCGATCGTCATAACCTACATCCACTCCGTCGATTCCTCTTCCGTCAATGCCACCGGCATCCACTAACGATCTTCCTTCAATGGGCAAAGATCAACTACCCTTTTATATTCTTTCTCCTTTTCATGAGTTTAGGAGACAACCCTTATAACCTCTCCTTCTTAGACCTCACTCTCCCTTTAGAAGAACTTTCTAAATACTAGGAAGAAGGGACTCTAAATCGTAAGAGAGTTTTCAATTTTTCTTTTCCCCTTTTTTAACTCAATTAGTATTTTTTTTTAAATTTTCAATCCCTACCCTATCGAGTTTTCAAAAAAAAGGAGATTGATGAATCTATTTGTATCATTTTTATGAATCTCTTGGATTATGAAAATGATTTTAATGATTTAGATTTGAATGACTTTTATCCAAATCTTTCACATATTCTTGAGATTTATGAATCAAAATCTTATATCTCCTATGTTTCTTTTTACCATTTACTAAGGAGGAAAATTATCCAAATGAATCATGAATGTTCTTTTGATTATCATAAATTAAGATTTTTCATACTTTGTTCTCCTACTATTCTTTTTGCTATTCACTAAAAAGAAGACTTATCCTAATAAACCATGATATGCTACTTGACATTTTAAAAATTTATGACTTGAGTTTTGTTATGCATTATTTCTCTCTTTTTCTTTCTTATTTACAATGACAAAGGGGAGAAAGGAAATCACTTGCATTTCAAGTGATTGATAAATCTATTTATTTCATTTTGAATATCTTGAAAGTGACTTTGTTGATTTGATAAATTAAATGAGTTGAACATAATGATGAATGTTTTGAAAATAAATATTTGTATCATATTTGATGATTTTATAATTTGAAATTATCTATGATGATTATGCATGTAATGATGATTTTATATGTTAAAAATATACATGATGATTTAGTATGGGAGAAATGATGAATGTTTGGTATCATGATCAAATTGTTGATTTAATGCATTAAGTGATAAATGCTTAAAAATTTTAATGTCTTAGCATCATGAATGTTATGCCCAAAATGATGTTTCATGAATGCTTGAGTATCATATATGATATGCCCATAGTAATGATTAATTTATTTTTGGTATCATATATAAAGTAAGGATGATATGTAAGGTTTTGAAATTATGCATGTTTTAATTTGAAATTATAATGATGCACAAACATATTGAAATAAGATTGATACGTTACCTTTGTCTAATTTAAAATTTACTAATATGGAAAAGAATTACAATATTGTATTATTCCCTTCTATTTGACAATGATACGGGGGGAGCAAATTTTACCAGCTTGCTATCTTATACTCTTTTTTAAAAACTTGCTAACCTTCATACTTCAAAGAGAAGTAACACTTGCCAAATTGCTAGCTTGCATGTTATAAAATGATGTAAAGTTTTTGCTAGATCGCGCTTTGCATAAGAAGCAAAAAATTATACTTCTCAAAAGAGAAAAACATGCTATCTTACACATTTAATAGAAGTTTGCTAGCTTGCATACTTCAAGAAGAAGGAAAAAGTTGCTAGTTTGCACATCATAAAGAGAAGCAAAAAGCTTGCTCATCTCAAAAGATGCAAAAATTTTGCCAACTTTCATATATGTAAAATTTGCTAGCTTGCATGTTCTAAAATTATGTAAAACTTACTAAATTTGTTAATTTACAAATTACATGAAGAAAGAATTGTTGGAAATGTAAAAATGCTAGCTTGCACATTTTAAGTAGATGCAAAAAATCTTGCTATCTTGCATATATCAAAAGGTGTAAAATTTTTTATAAAAAAAATTACTAGCTTGCATGATGATAAAACTTGATATTATATTGTAATGAATTGATATTATATATCAAAAAATTAGCTACATGCACTTCTCCTTTTTGTCGATGACAAAGGGGGAGAAGTTATGTTGATGATATGCATATAATGTGTTGCAAATATTCATGATGAAATTTGCTTTGACTTGAATTCAATTTGAATTCAAGGTTCTATTAATATGGTATATTGATAGGGGGAGTTAAGGTTAACTCCATCATCAATTGGTTATCATCATCAAAAGGGGGGAGATTGTTGAATCTCAAATTTTGATGATAAAATCAATTGATATATTTGTCATCTAATGTACGTTTAAGTGACGCAGGACTAGCTTCGATCAGAAAAGGCAAATCGATTAAAGCAGGAGGAATCAAATGTTGGGCCGGAGCAAATATATCAAAAGAATGGATGTCGGGTCGGAGGATCGGTCGACATGTCGGCAGAAGGCTTCGGTCTGTGAATTCAGGCATCGGGCCAAGAAGATCGGACATTGCGCCAAGGAGATCGGATGTTATGAGAAGACAACATGCTGATTGGGAAATATGCCGAAGGAGAGGACAATGCACCGAAAGATTGGACGAAGCGCCGGAAGAACCAATGACATACCCGACAACATAAGATTCGCTTGTAATTGATTATGTATAGATCGAGTTAGTTTAGAGTATAATTGAGTTAGTTTAGAATGTAATTAAGCCAACTCAATTAGGGGCCAACTGGGCCCAAGTTTAGGTTATGTTGGGCTAAGTGAAAGACTCAAACAGTGACCCAATAGGTGGCACCGTCGTGGCACAATCTCTAAGACTATGTCAAGCAGTGGTATTACTCAGACTCAGTCTCCAAGATTGTCAAGTGGTCGTACCACCAGTTTGGGTGGTGGTATCACCCAAACATAGTCTCCTAGGCGGTGGTATTGCCTAGTGTTAGTGCTACAGACGGTGGTACCACCCAGCACAGGCAGTGGTACCGCCCAGCATAGGCAGTGGTATCGTCAGGACCTGAGAAACCCGGGATGAGACCTTTTTTGGCTCCAATTTTGAAGCCATTTGGGGTCTATAAATACCCCAACTATTCCTGCATGGAGTAGTAAGAATTGAGTACGAAATTGAGTTGGAAAAGGGGGAAAGCAAAATTAGAAACTCTCTTAGGGTTTAGAGTCCCTTCTTCCTAGTATTTAGAAAGTTATTCTAAAGGGAGAAGTGAGGTCTAAGAAATAAAGGTTGTAAGGGTTGTCTCCTAAACCCGTGAAAAGGAGAAAGAGTATAAAAGGGTAGTTGATCTTCGTCCATTGAAGGAAGATCATTAGTGGATGCCGGTGGCCTTGACGGAAGAGGAATTGATGGAGTGGATGTAGGTCACGACGACCGAACCACTATAAAAATCTGGTTTGCTTTTCTATTTGTGCAATTTACCTTACTGCAAACTTCCTTACTTGCTTTATTTTCTCATTACACTCTTACAAATTCTTTCAAGTTTAATATCTTTCTGAAACGAGTTTAATCGAAATGAAGATTTTTGAATCGAAGATGTTTTTATCCACTGTACTAATTCACCCTCACCCCCCCTTCACCCCCACCTCTCTTAGTGCCGACTCGTTCCTAACAAAGCATTCATCATTTCATGATACCAAACATTTATCATTTCTCCTCCTTTGTCATCAACAAAAAGGAGAAACGTTCAATAAATATTTGGACCATGTACGCAAGTTTTACATCACTTTAGAACATGCAAGCTAGCAAGTTAATCAAAATAACAACTTTTGAGATGTATAGGATAGCAACTTTTACTTCTTGACATGGGCAAATTAGCACTTCTCTTTAGATGTGCAAGCACTTTTAAATCTTTTAAGATGTGCAAGCTAGTATTTTTGCTTTTCTTGAGATGCTAGTTAGTTTCTTTCTCCTCTTTGTCCAAAAAAAAGAAGAAGAAGAAGAAGAAGAAGAAGGGAAGAATTCATTCATCACATAAAGAAAAAAAATCAAGTCATAAGTTCCGAAAGTCCATGAATCAAAATTCTACTTTTGTAAATAGAAAGAGGAAGGATTCATATGAAAAAGATCATCTCATAAAAGATAAAGTATACCAAAAGTCCATAAATAAATTTTTACTTTCGTAAGAAGGAGGAAGGATTCAAGAACATGATCATCACATAAAAGATCAAGTATATCAAAAATCCATGAATGAAATCTCTTTTTTGGTGAATTGAAGAGGAATGAAGGAAACGATCTCGATTTAAAAAGAAAACTCAAGTTACGAAAAACCAAGAAATCTGAAAAATGTATAAGAGGAATTCATGAATTATGAAGATTTAACATACCTAATTCTCTTTTAATAAAATCAAATTATTTCTCATTCAATGGTTTCATAAAAATATCAGCTAAATGATGTTTTGTATCAATAAATTATAGAGATATATCCTGATTATTAATATGATCTCTAACAAAATGATGTCTAATATCAATATATTTAGTTCTGGAGTATTAAATGAGATTCTTTGTTAAACATATTACACTAGTGTTATCATATTTTATAGGAATATTTTTCAAATAAATTACATAGTCTTTTAAAGTATTTTTCATCCAAATAACTTATGCACAACATGCACCTGCGGCTATATATTCAGCTTCAACTATGGATAATGCAACAAAATTTTATTTATTGGAAGACCAAGAAACAAGTGTATGACTAAGAGTTGATATGTTTCAAATGTGCTTATTCAATCTATTCTACATCCAACAAAATCAACATCGGCATAAATAATTAATTTAAAATTTTTGATTTTAGATACCATAATCATATATTATAAGTTCCTTTTAAATATCTGAAAATCCTCTTAGCAGCTTTTATGTGAGATTGCTCAGAATTAGATTGAAATCTAGCACATAATCTAACACTAAACATAATGTCCAGTCTAGTTGCGGTGAGATATAGTAAACTACATATCATACCTCTATAAATCTTTTGATCAAAATTTTTTCCATTATTGTCCATATCTAACTTTATGGAAGTGCTCATTGGTATGTTAATAGCCTTAGAACTATCCATATTGAACCGTTTTAATACATCTAAAGTATATTTAGTTTGACTAACAAAAATTTCATCACTTAGTTACTTAATGTGTAATCTTAAGAAAAAAATTAATTTACCCATTAAGCTAATTTCAAATTCTTGGCTTATACTTTTGGTAAAATATTCACATAAAGACTCACTCGTAGAACTAAAAATAATATTATCAACATAAATTTGAACTACAAGAAAATTATTTTTA
Source organism: Musa acuminata AAA Group (assembly GCF_036884655.1). Classification (NCBI taxonomy): domain Eukaryota; kingdom Viridiplantae; phylum Streptophyta; class Magnoliopsida; order Zingiberales; family Musaceae; genus Musa; species Musa acuminata. Next base: position 17,186,701 of record NC_088327.1, on the reverse strand, counting down.
AAATATTTAATAAATAATATGGTATCAACTTTGCCTTTCAAAAAATCATTCTTAATTAAAAAGGAACTATGTCTCTTATATCAAGCCTTTGAGACTTATTTCAAACTATAGAGAGCTTTAGACAACTTAAAAACATGATTCAGAAAATTAGCATTCTCAAATTCGAGTGGTTGTTCAACATAAACTTCTTTGGAAATAAAGCCATTTAGAAAAGCACTTTTAACATCCATTTAAAATAACTTAAAATTATTATAACTACCATAGACAAGGAAAATCCTTATAGTTTCAAGTCTAGCTATAGGAGTGAATGTCTCTTCATAATCGATACCTTCTTCTTGTTTGAAACCTTTGACCACTAATTTAGCATTGTTTCTAACCATGATATCAAGTTCATCTTGCTTGTTTCTAAAGACCCATTTAGTACCAATTATTAAATTGTCACTAGGTCTAGGAACAAGCTTCCACACCTCATTTCTCTCAAATTGATTTAACTCCTTTTGCATTACAATAACCCATGAATCATCTTTTAAGGCTTCGTCAATACATTTTGGTTCAATTTGAGATAAAAGGACTATAATAGCATAGAAATTCTGAAGTGAAGAGCGAGTTTGAACACGTTTTAATGTATCTCCAATGATTAGCTCTTTAGGATGAGCATTTACATACTTCCAATCATAATGTGAGCATCTATATACCTCGGGGTGAGCATCTATATACCTTCTCCTCAAGGTTGTCATTGAGAAACACAGTTTTCATACCCATACGTCAAATCTCATAGTCATAGTGTGCTGTAATAGCTAATAAAATTTAGATGGATTCAACATAGCTATAGGTGAGAAGGTTTCGTTATAGTTAACACATTACCTTTAACAATACCCCTTAGCCACTAGTCTTGCTTTATAGGTCTCCACATTTCTATCTACTCTGATCTTCTTCTTGAAGATCCACTTGCAACCAATGGGTACGATACCCTCAAGTGCATCAACTATGCTCTAAACCTTGTTAGAGTACATGGAATTCATCTCATAATTCATGACTTCTTGTCACTTTCTAGAGTCTATACTTGTAATAGCCTCATCACAAGTCTAAGGATTAATATGATAGGACCCTAGTAGGGTTGAGTCCTACTCAACCAAGAAGCAACTAATAAAAAACCTATGAGATTGTAATAAACCCCACCTAGCCGCCTCTATCCTATAAAGAAGAGTGGCTAGGATTTATATTTGGGCCTTTGGGCTTCCTAGCTGCCGCCCCCCCTTTTGTTGGGCCGGTCGGTTAGGGTTAAGGGCAAAAGGGGAAACTTACTTAGGAAGCAACCCCTAGGGCTAGGGTTTGGAGCCCTATATAAGCATGTAGCCTCCATCTCTTTGAGAATAAGATCTATCTACAATTGCAGCCATTTGGCTGACTTCTAGGAGTGTAGAACCCCTATAGCATTCCAAGGGTTGATCCCTCTCAAAGATCAATCTACATAGAATTCCTCTAGGGTTCTATCATCTAGTATTAGAGTTGCAATCTTGTTGCTTTTACTACCACCCCTGCCACCCACCACCAACCAAGCAATTCTCACAATTGCTCTTGACGTTGCCATCTCCACTATTAACTTTTGTCGTAGATCAAATCAATCTACTACCGTCACCTCTAATTGCATCAAGAGATATGGTATTCTCCTATCACCAATACTTTTTACTGTTGTAATTTTTGTTAGGATCAAGAGCACTAAAAGGGGGGGAGGTGAATTAGTGCAGTGGAAAACTTTCGAGAATTTAAAACTACGTTCGTACGATGAAATCGTTTCCGACGTAAAATCATTTTCAAAAACTTAACTTGAAAGCGAGTTCATAAATGAGTGCAGCAAAAGTAATGAGGAAGTAAAGCACATATGGAGGTTTGCAGTAAGGTAAGTAGCAAGAATAAATGCAAACCAAAGAAGACGAGAGTTTATAGTGGTTCAATCAATCGTGACCTACATCCACTCCTCTGATTCCTCTTCCATCGAGGCCACCGACATCCACTAACGATCTTCCTTTACTAAGCGAAGATCAACCTCCTTCTTACACCCCTCTTCTCCTTTTACTGGGTTTAGGAGACAACCCTTACAAGCACTCACTCTCCTCTCTTAAACAGAATTCTAACATTTAAGTTAGAGGGGGGAAATTCTAGAGATTGCAGCAGCATTTTCTCTCTTTTAATCTCTCTGTACTTGTGTGTTTTACCCAGGGATGGGAGGGGTATTTATAAGGCTCCAATCTGGTTTGAATTTGGAGCTCAAAAATATCATCTCCCGGATTTCCAAGGTCCTAGCGGTACCACCTCCTGATTGGGGCGGTACAACCACCTGGCAGCTCGGAGACTGGGGCGGTACAACCGCCCCCTAGTCTCGCTTGGAGATTGAGCCCTGGCGGTGCCACTGCCTAACTAGGGCGGTTGCACCGCCTGGCAGAGCTCGGAGACCGAGCTCAAGCGGTTCCACCGCTTGTCAGGGGTGGTTTCACCGCCTAGTCTTGCTCGGAGACTGAGCCCAGGCGGTGCCACCGCCTGACTGGGGTGGTTGCACCGCCCAGCTTTCCTGGGAGACGATCTCCTAGGCGATGCCACCGCCTGGCAGGAATTCTGGTCCGAATGTGTTGATCTATTCGACCCAATTTGGGTTTGTCAAGGGCCCAATTGCCCCAAGATTAAGTTAATGGGATCACCTCCCATTCCTAACTGAATCTACATACTAACTATGACATTTCTTAAGACATTTAATGCAACTTGCTCCGGTGCGTCAATCGCTTCTTCCAGCGAACTTCCGTTGATCATCTGATGAACCCTCGATGATGCTCTTGCGGACTTCCGGCAAACTCCTGGACTTGTGACGATCCACTTGGTGAGTTCCGACGAGCTTTTTTTGGCAAGCTCCTAGACTTCTTAGATTTGTTCCCGTAGAACCTCCAACGACCGTCCGGACTTCCATCGAACTCTCGAACTCCCAACGTGATCATAGTCTTGACTCCGGCGCTACTCCTGCTGCATGTCTTACTTCCATCGTAGTTAATCCTGCACATGTAAAACAAAACTTCGATCGAGACAATTAATCCTAAGCAATTAACCAAGTTGTCCGGCATGTCATTGGTCCCTCGACGCTTCATCCGATTATTCGACGCATCGTCCTCTCCTACGGCCTATTGCCTAATCGGCCAGTTGACATCGCAACTCCGATATCTTTGGCACAATACCCGCTCTTCTTGGCCCGATGCCCAAGTCCATGGCTCGAAGCCTTCTGTCGATATGTCGACCGATCCACCAGTCCGACGTCTAATCTTCTGACATGTTCCTCCGGCACAACATGATTTTCCTGCTTTAATTGTCTCATCCTGATCGAAGCATCCTGCGTCACTCAAAACGCAGATTAAATCATAAACATATATCAAGTGGTTTCATCATCGAGATTCAATAATTTTCTATTCAAAATACCAAGAAGAAGTCTTTTTATCTATCCCGTGCTACGAATTCCTTTCGTCGTAAAAGTTATCTTTGCGAACGAAGGATTGCTGTAGAAAATTTCAACAACATATTATTACCTTTAACCAATCTATTTGCTATCATTTTTGAACGAAATTTCTTATACGCTTCATAGATCATCTTGGCTTCCATCTAAAATTAATCTATTGATGAATTCATCTCTAAAATGTTATTATGTTGCTGCAAATTTTTATCGTAAACCATTAGAATTTTTCGACGAGAATTATACTATCACAACTTGCATTGATTTCCTTGCTGTTATACTGCTGAAATCTTTTTGATCAAATTTGTCATCATTACTGTTATCTAAATCGAGATTTTGCTTTCGAATTTCCTCTTCAAATCTCTTAGTTTTTGTTGAAAATTTTGTCGTGAAATCATTGTTTCTTCGATGACAATTCTGCTCTTATATACACCAATCCACCAACCCTTTCGGCCACCACTTCTCTCAACTGATACATGCCTTTAACCCAACAACAAAAGAGAGATCTTAATATTATAGATTTGGAGACATATACTATGGCATTTGAGGAGGCAATCAATGTAAAATTTGAAGCCTTCGAGACGCGAATAAAGGATAAGATTCAGACTCTCTTTACCCAACTCAATTTGGGCCGACCACCGAGCCTGAAGAAATCACATCAAAGATAGAGCTCTAACCGAAGAGATGACTTCCAAAAGAGGGGAGACTCTGTGACCGATCCCTACTATCCACGCATGAGGGTGGACTTCCCTAAATGGGAAGAATGAGACCTGATTGGTTAGATCTCGTGCGTGGAGCGATATTTTTGGTACCACAATACCGAGAACGCATCTATGGTGGAAATTGCAGCTATACATCTTGAAGGGGATATCATACAGTGGTTTGACTAGTTTGAACACACTCATGGAGTCCTTTCATGGTGATAATTCAAAGAAGGACTGCTGATCCGCTTCGGACCAACCGATTACGAGAACATTGATGGATAACTAGCAATGATCTAACAAACCTCCACCATTCAGGAGTACCAAACCAAGTTTGAAAGGCTATCTAATCAAACTCATGATTGGTCTAAAAAATGTTAGGAACTAGGGTCGACACTATGGGGGGGGAGGGGGGTGAATTATTGCAAGGGTAAAAATTACGTCGGTTCAAAACTTCATTACGATTAAATTCGTTTATGATGAAAACTATTTCATAAATATCTTAACTTGAAACAAGTTCGTAAATGTATTGAAAGCAGTAAGCTATTAAAGAGGTTTGCAGTAAAGATAAATTGTTCAAAGTAAAATGCAAACCAGATTTTAGAGTGGTTCGGTCGTCATGACCTACATCCACTTCACCGATTCCTTTTCCGTCGAGGCCATCGGCATCCACTATTGATCTTCCTTTAATAGGTGAAGATCAACCTCCTTCTTACAACTTGATTATCCTTTTATCGGGTTTAGGAGATAACCCTTACACCCCCACTTACTCCTCTCTCAAACTATTCTAACACTTAGAACTTTGAGAGGAGCTCACACAATATTGCAGTAGTGTTTCTTTCCTTTTTTACTCTCAATACTTGTGTAGTTTAATCAAGGATACGAGGGGTATTTATAGGCCTCAAGTTGATTCAAACTTGGAGCCTAAAAATATCTCATCCCGGGTTTCCTAGGTCTGGGCAGTACCACCGCCTATGCTGGGCGGTACCACCGCCAGTGTCAGTCTGACATTGACACTGCACTGGGTGGTGCCACCGCCCAGTCTGGCAGTACCACCACCTAGGAGGCTGTGCTAGGCGGTACCACCGCCCAAACTAGCGGTACCACTGCCTGCAGCCACTCAGAGCCTGTGTCTAGGCAGTACCACCGCCTGCCACAGTCTTGGAGATTGTGCCACGATGGTGCCACTTCTTGGGTCACTGTTTAGGCCTCTCATTGGGCCCAACACAGTCTTTACATGGGCCTAACTAGCTCATAATTGGGTTGGTCTAATTTCAAACCCAATTACGTACTAACTATGAAATCTAAGATATACTTAAGCTAAACAAGTCCGTAAGTCTTGGTTTCTTCCGGTGAGCTTCCGACAATCTTCCGGCGAACTTCCGACGATCTCTCGACAATGTTCCAACGGACTCCCGGCAAGCTCTTGGACTTCACGATGATCTTCTTGGTGAGTTCCGATGAGCTTCTCTAGCAAGCTCCGAGACGTCTCGACTGGTTCTGATAGAACCTTCGATGAACGTCCGAACTTCCGACGAACTCTCGAACTCCCAACGAAATCACGTCCTTGACTTCGGGACTTCATTTTGCTTTATGCCTTGCTATCGTAGTTAATCCTGCACATGTAAAAACACACTTCGATCTAGACAATTAATACTAAGCATGAATCATGTTGTCCGACATATCATTGGTCCCTCGACGCTTCATCCGATTCTTCGGTGCATCGCCCTCTCTTGCGGCCTATTGCCCAATCGACCAGTTGACTCCATAACTTCGATATCCTTGGCACAATTAATCCGCTTTTCTTAGCCCGATGCCCGAATCCGTGGCCCGAAGCCTTCTGTCGATATACTGACTGATCCTTTGACATGTTTTCCTTTGGCCCAACATGATTCTTTTTACTTTAATTGTCTCTCCCTGATCGAAGCATCCTGCGTCACTCAAAACGCAGATCAAATTATTAACACTTATCAATTGGTTTCATCATCAAAATACAAGATTCAATAATCTCCCCATTTTTGATAATGATAACCAATTGATGACGGAGTTAATCTTAACTCCCCCTATCAATATGCCATATTGATAGAAACTCTTGGATTCAAAAATCCAATCAACATGTTATCATAAACTTATGCATAACATCATACTTCTCCCCCTTTGTCATCAACAAAAAGGAGAAGTACTACTATAAAGTATTTAAACATATAAGTTCAAATCGTTGCATAATAAACATCAAGTTTTATCATCATGCAAGCTAACAAAAATTTTACAGCATTTTAAAATATGCAAGCTAGCAATTTTGAGATGTTCAAGAAAGCAACTCTTGCTTCTTGAAATATGCAAGTTCGTAAATTTTGCTAGATGTGTAAGTTAGAATGTTTTGCTGCTTGAAATAGGCAAGATAGCACTTTTGCTTCTTTTGAGATAGCAACTCTTTGCTTCTCTTTAGATCACAAGCTAGCAATTCTAGTAAATTTTACATCACGCAATGTAGCAAATTTTTGGTGATGTTCAAGATATCAAGTTCTTTTCCTTGCAATATGTAAGCTAGCAAATATTTGCTTCCTTTGCAATGTTTGAACTAGTAGTATTTCTCCCCCTTTGTCTTTGTCAAAAAGAAGGGAAGAATACAATGTTGTAATTCTTTTCCCTTTACATCAATTTTCAAATCATGATAAAGTTGAAGTATCAATCTTTTTTTCAATATGTTTGTGCATCATAATAGTTTCAAATTAAAATATGCACAATTTCAAAACCCTACATTTTATTTTTCATGTATGATATCAAAAAAATAAATCAATCATCATTATGATCATATCATACATGATACTCATAAGATAGCAAATTTTATATCATTTGAGAGTATCAAAACAATATAATGAGTATTTCATGCATAATTTCATTTCATCGCATTCATTTAATCTCATCAAGAAGAATTAATTGGGTGATGAATAAATACAAGGGGTTATACAAAAATAAATCAAGCCACGAGAGATAAGATCATGTAAATACCAAAAGAAATGATTCATATATTAAATCTCCTCTTAAATAAAATACCAAAAAAAATTATAGGAGTACAAAGAAGAGATCTTGATTAAAAAAAATCTCATGTAATTCCAAGAAATCAATATCATGATTTTGATAAAACTTATTCAAATTCAAATCATCAAAATCATCAAAATCATTTTCAAGAGATTCATAAAAGTGATATAAATAGATTCATTAATCTCTTTTTTAGAAAAAATGATAAAGGAGGGAAAAAAAAATTTTCAAGGAGAAACCTTTCCTTTTTTTAGTTGTTTCAATTCATGTGATTTATTTTATTTATGCTAAATAAATAAATGCATCAACGCTAAAAATCAAAAGTGCAAGATTTATTACGTCAAAGATCAATAAGGCATAAATCACAAAAATCATCATGCATCATTTTTAAATCTCATGCATAGTATAAAATCACCAGGTACCAAAAATTTTAATATTTTTATTACATAATTACTTCATTATGCATCATTGAAAATGATTTCATCAAACATAAAGCATTTTCATTCAAGTTCATTCTGTTAGTTGTAGTCATGCATTTTTCTTTTTAGGTGAATCTAACTTTTCATGCTTAGTTTCCATACAAAAGCCATGTATCATTTTTAAAACCAAAAAAGCAACTTTTATTACGGTAAAAATCGATAATCTATAAATCATAAAAATTATCATGCATTATTTCTAAATATAAACTCATTAAGCATGATATTAAACCTCTTAACCTTTTCATTAAAACATCAAGCATGGTTTCATAAGACATCTTCAATCAAAATCGAAATGCCATATGGAAATCATCAATATACATATTCTTGCTTCAAAAACATGCATAGGATTATCATTAGATTTAAATATAACATTTTATTCCTTTAACATGAAACATACAATTTTTATTATCATTTTTAAAATTACTAGTATGATCCCAATTTTTGTATTTTCATTACATTATTAAAATGAAATCCAAAAAAAATATATATAATTTTTTAAACTAAATTAAAAACAACTCATTAAAAATATCAAGTAATTTCAAAGTAAACTAAAGGAGTTTCGTTTGAGTTTTTTACCTCATTGACGAAAGTCACCAAAGCAAGGTTCACCATTTCGTCTTCATCGGTTTTCTCCTCGTCTTCGGAGGCACTCGTTTCGTCCCAAGGTGCTTCCCTCTTCTTGCGTTCATAGCAAGTAGTTCTGCTCTTTTTAAGTTTATTTTTGTTTTTTAATTATTGTTTCATGAACTTTTTAAATTTCATAAGGAGATCAAGTTCACCATCACTTGAGCTTATGCTTGAGTGGTCTTCATATGTTCTAAGTCTGAAATCCTTTCTGTTCTTTGGAAGGTTGTTCTCAAGTTCGTTTTGTGCCACATAGGTCATTTCGTAGGTCATTAAAGAATCGACGAGTACTTTGATCAAAAAAGTTTTCAAATTATTTTATTCTTGAATAGTCGTTACTTTCGAATTTTAATTTTTAGAAAGTGATCGTAAAACTTTTAAACTTTACCAAGAGCTTTTAAACTATTGACGACATCCGTAAAACGAGTATACATGTCTCCAATAGTCTCGCTTGGTTTCATTTGAAATAGTTCAAAATTATACATCAAAAAGTTGATTTTTGAATCTTTAACTTTACTAGTGCCTTCATGTGTGATTTCGAGAGTATGCCAAATTTCAAAAGCCATTTCACATATAGAAATTTGATTAAACTCATTTTTATCTAAGGCGCAAAATAAGGCATTCATAGCCTTTGCATTTAGAGAAAAAGTCTTCTTCTCCAAATCATTCCAATGGTTCATTGGAAGAGAAGACATTTGAAAACCAAATTCGACTATGTGCCATAAATCGAGATTCAATGAAAGCAAGAAAACTCTCATTCGAGTTTTCCAATAAGTGTAGTTCGTCCCATTGAAAAAGAGAGGACGAATGAGAGAGTGACCCTTTTGAAAGCTGAAAAGAGTCATTTCTCTTTGGGTGTTAAACCAAATGAGAAAACGAGGCTCTGATACCAATTGTTAGGAATAGGGGTCGGCACTAGGGGGGGGGGTGAATTAGTGTAGCGGTAAAAATTACGTTGGTTCAAAACTTTGTTGTGATTAAATATGTTTCCGACGAAAACCATTTCGTAAATATCTTAACTTGAAACACATTCCTAAATATAATGAAAGCAGTAGCTATTAAAGAGGTTTGTAGTAAAGATAAATTGCTCAAAGTAAAATGCAAACCATATTTTAGAGTGGTTCAGTCATCGTGACCTACATCCATTTCGCCGATTCCTCTTCCGTCGATGCCACCGGCATCCACTATCGATCTTCCTTTAATAGGCGAAGATCAACCTCCTTCTTACAACTCGATTCTTCTTTTATCAGGTTTAAGATAACCCTTACACTCCTACTTACTCCTCTCTCAAACTATTCTAACACTTAGAATTTTGAGAGGAGCTCACACAAGATTGCAGCAGCATTTCTTTCCTTTTTTATTCTTAATACTTGTGTAGTTTAACCAGGGATGAGAAGGATATTTATAGGCCTCAAGTTAATTTAAACTTGGAGACTAAAAACATCTCATCCCGAGTTTCCTGTATTCGGGCGGTACCACCACTTGGGAGGCTGTGCTGGGTGGTACCATCGCCTAGACTGGCGGTACCACCACCTGCAGCCTCTCGGAGGCTGTGTCTAGGTGGTACCACCGCTTGACATAGTCTCGGAGACTGCGCCATGATGGTGCCACATCTTGGGTCACTGTTTGGGCCTCTCATTGGGCCCAACACAATCCTTACATGGGCCCAACTAGCCCATAATTGGGTTTGCCCAATTCCAAACCCAATTACATGCTAACTATGAAATATAAGACATACTTAAGCTAAATAAGTCCGTAAGTCTTGGTTTCTTCTGGTGAGCTACTAGCAATCTTCCGACGAACTTCCGACGATCTCTTGGCAATATTCCAGCGGACTCCCGGCAAGCTCCTGGACTTCACGACGATCTTCTTGGTAAGTTCCGACGAGCTTCTTTGGAAAGCTCCGAGACTTCTCAACTGGTTCCAATAGAACTTCCAACGAACGTTCAAACTTCCGATAAACCCTCAAACTCCCAACGAAATCACATCCTTAACTCCGAGACTTCATTTTACTTTATGCCTTGCTATCATAGTTAATCCTACACATATAAAAACACACTTCGATCTAGACAATTAATACTAAGCATGAATCATGTTGTCCGGCATGTTATTGGTCCCTCGATGCTTCGTTTGATTCTTCGGCGCAACGTCCTCTCTTGCGGCCTATTGCCTAATCGGCCAGTTGACTCCGTAACTCTGATATCCTTGGCGTAATATCTGCTCTTCTTGTTCTAATGCCCAAATCCATGGCTCGAAGCCTTCTGTCGATACGTCAACCAATCCTCCAGCTCGATGTCCAATCTTCTGACATGTTTTCTTCCGACCCAACATGATTCTTCCTACTTTAATTGTCTCTTCCTGATCGAAGCATCCTACGTCACTCAAAACGCAGATCAAATCATTAATACTTATCAATTGATTTCATCATCAAAATATGCGATTCAACAAAAAATAGCTATTGGGGACCTTTATTGAGGGCTTGAAGCCGGAGATCCAGGGAGAAGTTAAAGCGCGACAACCGTACACGCTTATGACATCCATATCTTTCGCACGACTTCAAGAGGAGTGATTGAACCATGAAGCCTAGAGGACTAGGGTCGCTCCCCGACCAGCATTACCAAAGCCCTCTGCCCCACCTACTATCAGCCGAGCCCCTACACTAAAAAAGTTGACAAGTGAAGAGCTTCAGGAGTGATATGCGAAGGGGTTATGTTGGCATTGTGATGAGCCGTGGAGCCACGAGCATCGCTGTAAAAAAAGGAGACTTCTTGTGATTGAACTAGTAGAAGAAGAGGTCATCGAACATTCAGAAGAGAGCTTTGAACATGAAGAATAAGATATGGAAGAAGACCCACAACCGACCGACTTTATGGTACACGCGCTAGCCGGCTACTCAAACCCACAAACGATGAAAGTTAGAGGCCTTCTTAAATAGCAACAGATCACTATTCTCTTCGACATGGGTAGCACTAATAACTTCCTAAATAGTAAGGTTGCTACTCGGATGACGCTCCATATCAAAGGTTGCAGCAAGTTCGACGTAAAGGTCGCCGACGGCAGAATCCTAAAGTGCGACTAAAGATGCCCGTAGATGAAACTATTACTACAAGACCAAAAAATTGTCACTGACTTCTTCGTCTTACCAATTGATGATTATGAGGTTGTGCTTGGTATAGAATGGCTGATGACGTTAGGTGATGTCTGTTGAAACTTTTTCAAATTAATTATGAAATTCTACTGCAAAGGCAAACAAATCATCCTATGTGGGAAGTGTAGAAGCAATGTAACCATCGTTTCGACCCAACGAATGGAGAAAGTTTTACACAAGGTAAATGATGGCTTTTTGATGCATCTCTATCAGTAACTAGAGGGGAAGAAAATAGAAATTGAAGGTCAAAATCGTGCCTAATTTCTTGCTGAATTTACCGATATTTTTGCTGAACCGCGCTATCTTCCTCATACTCGGCAACATGACCATCATATTCTAATTCTTCTGGGCAAACCACTAGCGAACACTCGGCTGTACCATTATCCTCACCTCCAGAAGGATGAAATTAAAAAGATTGTAAAGGAGATACTTGAAACAAGGGTGATTCTGCCAAGTTGTAGCCTCTATTCCTCATCGGTGCTACTTGTATGCAAGAAGGACGAAACTTGACGGATGTGCATCAACTACCAAGCTTTAAATAACATCACCATCAAAGACAAGTACCCAATACTAGTGGTAGATGAGCATTTTGATGAGTTAAAAGGAGCTCGAGTCTTCACGAAGTTGGACCTCCAATCTGATTGCCACCATATTCGAGTATGTGAAGACGACATTCCAAAAACTGCATTCTGCACACATAATGACCATTATGAATTCTTGGTATTTTTGGACTCACTAATGCTCCTTCAACCTTCCAAAGTCTCATGAACAATATTTATCGGAGCTTTCTTCACAAATTTGTGATGGCATTTTCCGATGATATTATTATTTACAGCCCTTCTCTTGAGACTCACTTTCAGCATTTACGGGTTATTTTGACGATCCTTCGGGAAAATATTTTTTTTTTAAGCAGCCAAAGTGCAACTTTCCCCAGCAAAAAGTAGAGTATCTTTGGCACATAATATCAGAAGGAGTGGCGATAGACCCAACAAAAATTAAAGCAATGCAAGGCTGATCGAAATCTACAAACGTGAAATTACTATGTGGGTTCCTTGGACTAATGGGCTACTACCAAAAATTTGTGAAGGATTATGGGAAGATCAGTGCACCCCTCACTTATCTACTAAAAAAAGATGCCTTTCAATGGTCGGACAAAGCCTCTGCTGCCTTTGACAAACTTAAGGCAGCCATGACGATGACATTGGCGCTAGCGCTACTAGATTTTAACCGACCCATCATCATTGTAGCCGACGCATCTGGAGTCGGAATTGGAGCTGTTCTCATGCAAGATGGTTGATCACTCGCGTATACCAGCAAACTGTTGTCTCCCTCCCATAAAAAAATGTCAATATATGATAAGGAGATGCTCATCATTGTACACGGATTAATGAGATGGAGACCCTACTTGATCGGTCGGCGATTTCAAATTAAAACCGACCATAGAAGCCTCAAGTAATTTTTGGAGCAAAACATATCATCCCCTGAGCAGCAAAAATAGTTAACCAAACTTCTAGGATTTGATTATGAAATTATTTACAAAAAAGCGAAAGTAAACGTTATTACAAATGCACTCTCACGACTACCTGAGCAAGCTAAATTGTCAGCCATCTCCCTTCCTACCACTGGCTTCCTCAAGGATATTAGGGAGGAATGGAAGAAGGATCCAGAGATCAGCAACATCATAAAAAATTTGGAGAAGGATCCAAGCACAATAGCCCAATACACTTGGGATTCGAGGGATCTACGCTACAAAGGTCGCATTGTGCTTATACCAGACTCCCTTTGCATCAAAATCATCCTGCACGAAATGCATTCCACACCTTCAGTAGGGCACTCTAGATTTCTGAGAACCTACAAAAGAGTGAAGCAAAATTTTTATTGGAGAGAGATGAAAAAAATTATTTCTGAATATATGACACAATGTGATGTATGTCAATAGCAAAAGGATGAAATAGTGGCGAGTTTAGGGAAGCTATAACTACTACCCATACCAGATTTGGTGTGGACTGACATCTCCATGGACTTCATCAAAGGGTTGCCACCTTCCAAAAGTAAAAGCATAATTCTCGTGATGGTTGATCGACATACGAAATATGCTCATTTTTGTGCTGTACGAAATCCCTACGCTGCTGCTAATATTGCTTAGATTTTCATAGAAAATATTATTAAGCTGCATGGGATGCTAAGGTCCATTGTAAGTGATCGTGATAGGATCTTTACTAGTAAATTTTGAATCGAGTTATTTCAATTACAAGGTACCAAACTCAAGATGAGCACAACATATCATCCACAAGCTGACAACCAAACAGAGGTGGTGAACATGTGTTTAGAGACGTACATTCGGTGTTTCACCAATGACTGGCCAAAGGAGTGAGCGAAATGGCTTCCCTGGGCCGAATGATGGTATAATACTACATATCATTCATCTATAAAATGTACCCCATATAGAGCATTATATGATCGGCCGAGCCCTATGATTCCAAAGTATGTAATTGGCTCGGCCAAGGTAGATCAGGTCGACTAAGATTTAATTGACAAGGACAAACTCCTACAGCTGCTAAAGGATAATGTCTCTACCGCTCAAGCCAGAATGAAGCAGCAAGCTAACACTCGATGAAGCAAAAGAGAATTTTCAGTAGGAGATTGGGTTTATCTTCGCCTACAACTATATAAGTAACTCTCCATTAACACACGAGCCTCCAAGAAGTTATCCCCATATTTTTATGAGCCATATTAGATCATAGAGCATATTGGAGCCGTGGCATACATACTTAAATTGCTTGAGGATGCCTAAATTCACCTTGTCTTTCATATGTCATGCTTGAAGCCCAAGCTAGGAGAACACGAGTCACCCTAGATCCAACTGCCCAACACTATGGATGATGGAGATATTCAAGCCCAACCACAAGCCATCCTCGACCGTAGAATCGTCATGCATCGTCGACGTCCCTCTACTGAAGTACTAGTATATTAAAATAATTTACCACTCGAAGACGCCACATGGGAATCATATGAAGAGCTGAAGACCTAGTTCCCTAAGTTCATGGAACCTCAGCCTTGAGGACAAGGTTGATTTGGAGAGGGTAGGCTTGATAGGACCCTAGTAGGGTTGGGTCCTACTCAATCAAGAAGTAGCTAATAAAAACATGTGAGATTATAATAAACCCCACCTAGCCACCTCTAATCTATAAAGAAGAGTGGCTAGGGTTTATATTTAGGCCTTTGAGCTTCCTAGCCACCGCCCCCCCTTTTACTAGGCCGATCGGTTAGGGTTGAGGGTGAAAGGGGGAACTCACTTAGGAAGCAGCCCCTGGGGCTAGGGTTTGGAGCCCTATATAAGCATGTAGCCTTAATTTCTTTAAGAATAAGATCTATCTACAATTATAGTCATTTGACCGACTTCCAGGATGGTGGAACCCCTATAGCGTTCTAAGGGTTGAACCTGTTAAATCTCAGATTTTGATGATGAAATCAATTGATAAGCTTGTGATATGATCTACGTTTTGATTAACATAGGACTAGCTTCGATCAAGGAGAGGCAAATTGATTAAAGCATGAGGAATCAAACATTGGGCTAGTGTGAACATGTCAGAAGATTGGACTCAGGTCGGAGGATCGGTCGATATATTGGCAGAAGGCTCATGCTATGAATTCGGGCATCGGGCCGAAGGATCGGATATTGCACCAAGGAGATCAAAAGTTGTGGGAGTCAACATGTCGATTGGGCAATATGCCGAAGGAGAGGACGATGCGTCGAAGGATCAGATGAGCCTTGGATGAACTAATGATCTGCCGGACAAAGGATTTATGCTTTGTAATCATTTGTCTAAGATTGAAGTAGTTTAGGAGGCTAATTGAGTTAGCTTTTGGTGTAATTATGCTAACTCGATTAGAGGCCAATTGAACCTTAATTAAGACTGATTTAGGCTCATTGGGAGGCCCATTCAGTGACCCAAATGTTAGGTCAAGCAGTGGCATCGCCAGAACCGGCGGTGGAATCACTTGTGAGTTAGAAAACTCGAAAACTTTGTCTCTAAGGCTATCAGGTGGTGGTACCGCTAGACTAGGCAGTGGTACAACCTAGTAATAGTGTTTCAGGCAGTAGTACTGCCCATACTTGGAAGACCCAAAAATTTAAATTTTTAGCTCCATTTTTGAAACCATTTGGGCCATGTAAATACCCCACTTGAGCAACAAGAAAGGAGCAAGAATTCTTGAGGAAAAAACTGAGTAAAGTCTGCCAAAACTTTAGGTTCCCTCCTCCTAGTGCTTAGAGTTAGTCCTAAGGGAGGTGTGTGAGGGACTACTTGTAAAATAGTAGCTTGTAAGGGTTTTCTCCTAAACCTGTAAAAAGGAGAAAGGGTTATAAGAGGGTAGTTGGTCTTCACCCATTGAAGGAAGACCAGTAGTGGAAGCCGGTGGCCTCGAGTGAAGAGGAATCAGGAGTGGATGTAGGTTACGATGACTGAATCACCATAAAAATATAGTTTGCATTTACTTTAAGCTATTCATTTTAATTGAAAACTAATTTCTTACTTTCATTTACTTGCTTACGAATGTGTTTCAAGTTAATATCTTTACGATACGAGTTTTCATTGTTTAAATATTTTCAAAACCAATATTTTTTATTATCAGGACTAATTCACCCCCCCCCCCCTCTCTTAGTGCCGACTTAATCCTAATAGTTGGTATTAGAGCCACGTTTCTTCTCGTTTGGTTTAATAACAAAGAGAAATGACTCTTTTTGATTTTCAAGAGGGTCACTCTATCATTCACCCTCATATGTTTAATGAGACGGACTACACATATTAAAAAACTCGAATGAGAGTTTTCTTGCTTTCTTTGGATTCAAATTTATGGAACATTATGGAAAATAACTTTCAAAAGTCTTCTCTTCCAATGAACGATTAGAATGAGTTAGAGAAGAAGACTTTCTCTTTAAATGTCAAGGCTATCAATGCCTTGTTTTGCGCTTTAGATAAAAATGAGTTTAATCGAATGTCTATTTGTGAAACAACTTTTGATATTTGGCACATACTTGAAATCACTCACGAAGGCACTAGAAGAGTAAAAGAGTTGAAGATTAATCTTTTGATGCATGATTTTGAATTATTTCAAATGAAACCAAGCGAAACTATTATTGACATGTACACCCATTTTACCGATGTCGTTAATAGTTTAA
This sequence comes from Musa acuminata AAA Group, assembly GCF_036884655.1. Taxonomy (NCBI): domain Eukaryota; kingdom Viridiplantae; phylum Streptophyta; class Magnoliopsida; order Zingiberales; family Musaceae; genus Musa; species Musa acuminata. The sequence goes on along the minus strand of NC_088327.1, from coordinate 17,170,035 downwards.
AAGGTCTTGGTAAATATTTTTCTAATTTTAAACTTGTTAACAAAATACTAAGATCCCTTCCAAAAAGTTGGGATCCAAAAGTGACGATAATAGAAGAAGTAAAGGACCTAAACAACCTTGCTCTTGATGAACTTATTGGGTCTTTAATGACCTATGAAATGAGTTGTATGACACATGATGATCATGATAAACATGATGAACATGAGAACTACTTTCCAAAGAACAAAAAGGATTTGACACTTAGAACTCAAGAAGTCTACTCGAGCGAAAGCTCAAGTGATGATGACTTTGAACTCTTAACAATAAAGCTTAAAAAGTTCATGAAACAAGAATAAAAAAATAGAAACAAACTTAAAAAGAACATAACTACTTGTTATGAACGCAAAAAGCCGGGTCACTCCAAAGGTGAGTATATAAAACTGAAGAAGAAGTTACTAAAGGACGAATTGAGCGCATCCGAAGATGAGGAGTAAACCAACAAAGGCGAGGTGGCGAACTACGCCTTAATGACTTTCTGTCACGGACAAACTTCTAAACAAGATATTCGATGTAATGCTTATGTGTGTCCGTGTCTTTTGGCATGTTCATGCCTTGTACAGCAGGTAGAGGGGCGGCCGAAGGCTTAATAGTCCCATGTTAGTTGGGTTGGTGGCCTCTTTAGGCTTGTAAATAAAGGTTGTGTCATGTGGACACGTTCGAGAGCTTTTCGGTCTGTAATGGACCATTTTACCCTTTGTTGTGCCACTGTTCAGAGCTTGTAAAGTCTGTTTGTAATTTGCATTGTCTATGAAGTGTTTTTCGGACATGTCTGCTTGTGGATCCCGATTGAGGCGTTCTCTTTAACCCGTTCTCTCTTTTGTTGGTCCTAAGGGACAATGGGAGGCTTCGGGGAGGCTGACCTTTGCGGACGGACGCGCAAGGGTGCCGCACGACTTAGGCAAAACCAGCTAAGTCCGTGTCATATGGTATCAGAGCGGGACAAGCACTCATAGAAACACTTGACATGCAAACGTGGGGGACCTAGCGGGGCTGCGTTGAGGGCAGTCAGCACACGTGCGACTGTTTGAGGGAAAACGGGCATGGAGATGTAGGGAAAAGAGTCGCTCAGAGGAGCGGGCATCTGAGATTGGCATTCAGAGGAATGGCCAACCCTTCGCGCAAGAGGCACCACGAGAACAGGCAAGCTTGGAAGAATTTGGAGCGCACAAAGGTTGGGATGGCTGAGCTTGAGCTACGGCTCAACGTTGACAACTATACTTGATGGTGCTCAAGGCAAGCGAGGCACTTGGCAAAGGAAGAGACCAGGCATGGTGGAATGAGTTGCTCAGCGACCGAAAGGGTTTTGCAAAGCTCACAGAGGTGAGGGGAATTGCTAACTCGAAGAATTCGGTACTCATGCATGGGCTTGTATGCGAACGACGGACTGTTCGTGGCCATCCCAAGGCGACCGAGACTCGGCGCCATGGAGCATTGAAACTTTCCCTTCGGCATGCGAAGGATACGTCCGGAGGAGGCTGAAGTGTGCAACGAGTTCGGCATGTTGCTAGGCCTTGAGGGGTGCAGCGGTGGCTGTATTGACGTGGAGGCGCAATCTAGCAAGTGCGTTTGCAAGAGGCAGAACAATGCACAGTTTGTTCAGCAGATCGGAGTAGTCCAAGGGGATGGTGGTCTCCGAAACGAAGAGAGATGTTGCTCCAACGGGACAGTTATCCAGGAGGGATAAGTCTCGGCACTCCAGAGGGAGAATCATGTGAGACGGACTTCACATGTTGAGGAGGAGTACCTCACAAACAACAACTCCACGAAACTCAATGGACCGAGCAAGCAGCAAGGAGTTGTCGCATGATCTCGCTCGAGAGAATGCATTGGTGGATGCATTGCGAGATCAAGTGGGGGAGCAACCTAAAGCAACTTAAATGAAGGCACACTTGGAGTCGATCTAGAGATCGGACTCAAGGGAGGGCTGACCTGTGGAATGGTGGGCGCGAGGGCCACCATCGACTCAATGCAAAAACGAGGAGCGGAGCAACTGGGGTGTAACTTGGCAAAGTACCCAAGCCGCATGAAGGGAGCCAGCAGAGAAGTTGGAACATGGAGCAGAAGCACAGTGCTTTCCTTAGACAGAGGTCAAAGACATGAACTCTTGCAGAGGCAAGGGTAGGATCATGTTGTTCCATGGGTCCTTCATTCTGACAGAGCAGACTCATCTTGCATGGTGCCAAAGACGAAGGGAGCTTCTGGGCACATGCACCTTATCTCGGAGGAGCATTTGATGGAGGAACTAAGGCGACTCAATTTGCGGAGGCGAAGTTGGGTTCAGAAGGCCTTAGCACGGGGCAAGAGGACGCAGAGGCGGATACTCTTGAAGAATATGCCACCGTGTTGCCATTCAAGTTGCCATGAAGGAAGCGGTGCGCAGCGAAGATTGTGCTAGTAGGGGCAGAGGCCCAGGATCCAGACAATGGTGCACAAATTACAGTGAAGTCAGTGGACTTCGGGAGCTACTAGGTGACGGACTGTCCTAGAGCGGTGCTTCATCTAGGTGTGACCCAAGAGTGGGTGGATGAAGGTCGATTGCCAAAGGAGCGAACAAAATCGAAGGTGGAGGAGACCCTGCGATGTATTGGCAGAGGCCACACATGGAGGGTTCACAATTCGAGTTTATTCCACAAGGATCAGAATGCAACAGAGATGTCACCAGGAGGCGACATGGTGCAGCGAATCGTGGTGGAACAGTTCGTGGCAATGCGATACACACGACTTAGTCCCGTGAGGGATGAGATCATATGGAGGTATGATCGGGAGCTACTGGGAGCTCCGCTTTGGTGAACAATATGACGGCAAGAAGGGCTATGGATTCAAGGAGTGAAGGCCATGGTACCGTAGAGGCGGGTCTTCCGTGCGTGCATCGAATTGTGCATCGGATGAAAACCTTGGTCATCAGCATATGGGGGCTGTGTTCCACTAAGGGAAAAGTTCGAAGGCAAGTACCAGTGAGTTCCATGGGAGGGACTTGATAATGCAGAGGTATGATCAAAGCAGCTGGAGAGTTGGACTGCTCCAGAGCTCATATTCGCTTAAGGGAGCCCGACAAGTCAGAGGACAAGGTCGAGTAAGCGAACGTTGCTACCAAGGAAGCTAAGGAGAACAGAATCGGTGCAAACTCTACAACGTGATGGCAGAGGCCATGCATGGGAGTTGCAGTCTGTCTTTCCATCGACAAAACGGACTGCTTGGAAAACACAAATGTGTTGAAGCAGGGGGTCGAAAGGGGCGAGGAAGCGACGACGAGTCCAGAGGGACTTAGCTACCCAAAATCAAGCATCAGTTAGAATGGAGGTGGACTCAGAGGAGTGCCATAGAGACATCTCTACTGATTGTGAAGAAAAGGGATGCAGATGCGAGGCGACGGATAGTAGGGCCATGGGCATGGCAGCGCCATGGTACCGTAGAGGCGGGACTTCCGTGCAAGTCATAGATCCCTTGCTCTCATGGAGGGAGAGCGCTTGGTCGTGAAAGGGGCCGAGGAGGTGGAGCATGCAGAGGCAATCTCCAAGTACCGAGACAAGGCTGAAGGGCAGAGGCCAAGAAACTTCGTAAGACCGGTGTCAACAAGTTTCTCATCAAGATAGCCGTAAGTGAAGGACTTCGGGTCATGCAAGAGTGCACGACCAAGGAACGAAGCAAGCAGTATGTGGTGCTGTACCTTTGCTACTCAGTGGAGTAGGCGGCAGGGTTGATGGAGAAGACGGTACAATCCCAGAGGCGACCTCATCTATCAGAGAATTACCCCAAGTTGGGGTGAAAACTTCCCGCATTCCAGAAGTTCGATGGCATTGAGAAGGTGAATCACAGTAGCTAACTCAATGCAAGGAGTGCAAACACTTCAAGTGCTTCAGAAGTGTGAGCAAAGAGCAGGCGAAGGCCAGTAACCAGCTCGATGCATGAAGTACAACCTCGAGGAGGCGGGCGAAGTCAAGTAACCTTTGCCTTCTCAACTCTTAAGAGAATGGGCGAAATCGAGTACCCTAATTCTCTTATCTATCCAGCAGAGGAGCTCTGCATATGTTCAAAGACCATTCGAAGATAATGGAAGACAATAGTTGTCAAATCCTCACCAACGGTGATCAGTGCTACTGAGAGTAGATTGTCCGCTTCATTTCCCAACGAAATGCCAATCGAAAGCGGAAGTGATGCGAACCTACTTGGATGTGACAACTAACTGAAAGAAGAGTCAATGAGCAGATTCTGTGGAGGAAGGACCCCAAACTTCAAAAATTTGTGAGACGATGCTCGTTAAAGCTCCAACAAGCATCCAACCAGTTCAAGCAGCATGAAGAATCTTTAAGAGACTGGCGCAGTAAGGATGGTCTTTTCCTTCATCTAGCGGATCCGTAGGAATCAACAAGGATCAACACAACTCAGCCAACCCCACAATAGAGTCAAAGTCATTGGTGAGTTGTAGCAGCATGGCGGATCAAAGGTTCGACTACTCAAAAACAGCAGCGGAGAGCAGTTGGGAGCCAGGAGGCGCATTGCAGCTGGAGCAGATGATTGAAGACTCAGCAAAGGCGAGGAGTTGCAGTGTCGACAAAGGCTTCGACGAGGACGTCGAAGGGATAAGTGGGGGAGAATGTCACGGACAAACTTCTAAACAAGATGTTCGATGTAATGCTTATGTGTGTCCGTGTCTTTTGGCATGTTCATGCCTTGTACAGTAGGTAGAGGGGCGGCCGAAGGCTTAATAGTCCCATGTTAGTTGGGTTGGTGGCCTCTTTAGGCTTGTAAATAAAGGTTGTGTCATGTGGACACGTTCGAGAGCTTTTCGATCTGTAATGGACCATTTTACCCTTTGTTGTGCCACTGTTCAGAGCTTGTAAAGTCTATTTGTAATTTGCATTGTCTATGAAGTGTTTTTCGGACATGTCTGCTTGTGGATCCCGATTGAGGCGTTCTCTTTAACCCGTTCTCTCTTTTGTTGGTCCTAAGGGACAATGGGAGGCTTCGGGGAGGCTGACCTTTGCGGACGGACGCGCAAGGGTGCCGCACGACTTAGGCAAAACCAGCTAAGTCCGTGTCATTTCGTTAGTAAGGTAAGAAACTAAATCGAATCTCTTTTTCCTTACCATGAAATTACTTAGTGCTTTTCATGATTACATTTATATATATATATATATATATATATATATATATATATATATATATATATATATATATATATATATATATATATATATATATATATATATATATATATATATATATATAACAATTGCATGTTTTATAGTAATACTTGCACATCAAATAAGATTAATTCCTTATATGTTTTAAGAAGCAATAATGTGTGTCTTGATGATTTTCGTATTGCTTTTTGATTGAAGATGCCTTATGTTCAATGAAATCATGCTTAATGAGTTTATATTTTAAAATTATGCATGATGATTTTTATGATTTATAGCTTATTGATCTTTATCGTAATGAAAGTTATTTTTTTGGTTTTAAATGATAATACATATTTTTGATTTCGTATAAAAAGAGAAATGCATGCTTGCATGAAATCAATCACAAAATTTGGAACTAAAAGAACTTGAGCTATTTTTAATCTTATAGAAATCTATCTATGTTGCCTTTATTGAATTTTTTGAAAAGTGATTTTGGTGATGATTTTGAATCTATTTTCATTTGACTCATTTTATTAATGATATGATATATCCAACTAAATCATTTATCATATTTATGACTTGTGATATATTCAACATGAAACATCCTTCTTGATTCACATATGATTCACTCTTTTAAGAAAATATTTATCAAATCATGATAAGTTGAGATTTTCTTTATATGAATCAAGAGTTTTCATTATTCTCCTATGATTCTATTTGCTATATATTTAATAGGAGCTTTTCTATATAAATCATGAGATTTCTTATGCATGAATCAAAATATTCTACCATTTTATTCTCCTATGATTCTTTTTGTCATTTACTAAAGAGGAGAATTATCCATATGAATCATGATTTCTCTTGATTTCTCGGAATTAAAACTTGATATTTTCCTTTGTGAATCAAGATCCCTCACTTTTTATTCTCGAATGATTTCTTGTATTTTATTAAAGAGAATATTTATCAAAATGAATTATGTCTTTTGGTATTCTCATGATCTTATCTTTCATGATATGATTTTTCTTTATATAATTCCTTGTATTCATGAAGTATATCTCATCATAAAATTTTTCTTGATATCTTTCATGTGATGACTTGAATATTTATACCTTTGTGCTATTCCCCTCTTTTTGTCGATGACAAAGGGGGTGAAAATAAATGATAAATGTTTGGTATCATGATCAAAATATTGATTTAATGCATAAAGTGATAAATTCTTAAAAATATTGATTTAATGTTTTGTATCATAAATGCTTTAGTATCATGTATGGGAGAAATGATGAATGTTTGGTATCATGATCAAAATGTTGATTTAATGTATGAAGTAAAAATTTTAATGTCTTAGCATCATGAATGTTATGCCCAAAATGATGTATCATGATTGCTTGAGTATCATGTATAATATGCCCATAGTAATGATTTATTTTTGGTATCATGCATGAAGCAAGGATGAAATGTAATGGTTTGAAATTATGCATGTTATATATTGAAGATTTGAAACCATGTTTTGGTATCATGCATACCCAAGTAATATTGATTTGAAAATTTATTTATTTAGTATCATACCCAATGTGATAATGATGATGACTTGGTATTTCTTACAAGAAAACTTTATGGGTTAAGATTTATTTTTTTATCCAAATCATGATATTGATTTCTCGATATTTGATATATGAGATTTTTCTCTGAATCAAGATCTTGTTTTTGAACTCCCATGTTTCTTTTTGTTATTTATTAAAAGAGAGATTTGCCAAAATAAATCATGTCTATTCATGACTTAATCCTTCATGATCTTTGATATTATATCTTTCATGACATGATTTCTTTGTATTTATGACTTGTATGCTTTGTAATGATTGAAATATTTTGCACTTTCCCTTTCCTTGTGACAATGACATAGGGAGAGAAAAACTTGCTATCTTGCGCATTGTAAAAAAACAAAATTGTTGCCAGTATGCACATCTCAAAAGAGAACCAAAATTTACTAGCTTACACAATTCAAGAAAAAGCAAAATTGCTAGCTTGTATGTTCAAAAATGATATAAAACTTGCTAAAATTTGCTAGTTTAAACATTGCAAAGGAAGCAAAAATTGCTAGCTTGCATATCTCAAAAGAGAAGCAAAAAGTGCTATCTTGCCTATTTTTAAATTTGCTCATCTCAAGAAGCAAAGAATTGCTAAACTTGCATATCTCTAAAACTTACTAGCTTGCATATCTAAAAATTTGCTAGTTGTACTTTTCCTTTTTGTTGATGACAAAGGGGGAGAAGGTGTGATAATAATCATGCATATTATGCCTAAAATGATAATTTGAAATTATGTATGATGATCATGCATGGAATGATGATTTTGAAAATATATATTATGTTTTGGAATGATGCATGCAATACTCATGAGTTTATTATGATGATATATATGATGTATTGCATATGATGTAATTAAAATAGTTTCAATTTAGACTAAAAGGTCATTATTTATTTGAATGATGTCTTATTTCAATATGGCAGATTGATAAGGGGTGTTTAGTTTAAACTTCATCATCTATTGGTTGTCATCATCAAAGAGGGGTAGATTGTTGAATCTTGAATTTTGATGATGAAATCAATTGATGAGTTTGTAATCTAATCTGCGTTTTGAGTAATACAGGACTAGCTTCGATTAAGGAGAGACAAATTGATTGAAGTAGGAGGAATCGAACATTGGGTAAGAATGAACATGTCAGAAGATTGGACGTTGGGCCGGAGGATCAGTCGACGTATTGGCAGATGACTCGTGCCATTAATTCGAGCATCAGGTTGAAGGATTGGACATTGTGCTAAGGAGATCCGAAGTTGTAGGAGTCAACATGCCGATTGGGCAATACGCTGAAAGAAGGACGATACGTTGAAGGATCGGACGAGCGTTGGATGAACCAATGACATGCCAAATAAAGGATTTATGCTTTGTAATCATTTGTCTAAGATTGAAGGATTTATACCGATTTATGCTTTTAAAATCACTAGAAAGAGAAGCATGATATTTTTTATAATTTTTTTTATATTTTACTAACTAATTTAAAAAATAAATCATGGAAAACATCAACTAATTTCAAAATAAGGTAAAGGAGTTTCATTTGAGTTGTTTACCTCATTGTCGAGAGTCATCAAAAAGAAGTTCGCCACTTCATCTTTATTGGTTTTCTCCTCGTTTTCGGATGCACTTGTTTTGTCCTAAGTCACATTGAGTGCTTTCTTGTTCTTTGGCAACTTTTTTTTTAAGTTCATTTTTATTCTTAGTTTCATGTTTTATAAATTTTATAAATTTACATATGAGGAGTTCTATGTCATCATCACTTAAGCTTTCGCTCGAGTGGTTTTCTTTTGTTCTAAGTGCCAAGTCCTTCCTGTTCTTTGGAAGGTTGTTCTTATGTTCATTAAGTTCATCATGTGCCTTGCATATCAATTCATAGGTCATCAAAGACCCAATAAGTTCTTCAATCGAAAAATGGTTCAAGTTCTTTGATTCTTATATTACCATTGTTGAATCTTGTATTTTGATGATGAAACTACTTGATATATGTTTATGATTTAATCTACGTTTTGAGTGACGCAGGATGCCTCGATCAGGATGAGACAATTAAAGCAGGAAAATCATGTTGTGCCGGAGGAACATGTCAGAAGATTGGACGTCGGGCCGGTGGATCGGTCGACGTATCGACAGAAGGCTTCGGGTCGTGGACTCGGGCATCAGGCCAAGAAGAGCAGGTATTGTGCCAAGGATATCGGAGTTGCGGAGCCAACTGGCCGATTGGGCAATAGGCCGCAGGAAAGGACGATGCGCCGAAGAATCGGACGAAGCGTCGAGGGACCAATGACATGCCGGACAACTTGGTTAATTGCTTAGGATTAATTGTCTCGATCGAAGTTTTGTTTACATGTGCAGGATTAACTACGATGAAAGTAAGACATGCAGCAGGAGTTGCGCCGGAGTTAAGACAATGATCACGTTGGGAGTTCGAGAGTTCTACGGAAGTTCGGACGGTCGTCGGAGGTTCTACGGGAACAAATCCGAGAAGTCCAGGAGCTTGCCAAAGAAGCTCGTCGGAACTCGCCAAGTGGATCGTCGCAAGTCCAAGAGTTTGCCGGAAGTCCGCAGGAGAATCACCGAGGGTTCATCGGATGAACGACGGAAGTTCGCCGGAAGCTCACCAGAAGAAGTGATTGACGTACCGGAGCAAGTTGCAGTAAATGTCTTAGGAAATAATCATAGTTAGCACAATGATTAAGTTAGAAATGGGAGGTGATCCCATTAACTTAATCTTGGGGCAATCGGGCCCCTGAAAGACCCAAATTGGGCCGAATGAATCAACCCATTCGGACCTGAAATAGTGCTAGGAGGTAGCACCGCCCAGGAGGCAGTCTCCGAGCGAGACTGGGCGGTGCAACCGCCCCAGTCAGGAGGTTGCACCGCCTGAGCTCAGTCATCGAGCTCTGGCAGGAGGTGCAACCGCCCCTGACAGGAGGTGGCACCGCCTGAGCTTAGTCTTCGAGCTCTGGCAGGCGGTGCAACCGCCTAAGTCAGGAGGTGCAACCTCTTGAGCTCAGTCTTCGAGCTCTGGCAAGAGGTGCAACCGCCCCTGACAGGAGGTGGCACCGCCTAGAGGCTCAGTCTTCGAGCTCTGCCAAGCGGTGCAACCGCTCCAGTCAGGAGGTGCAACCGCCTGATCCCGGAATTTCGGGAATTGACAGTTTTGAGCTCCAAATTTGAACTGGGTTGGGGCCTATAAATACCCCACCCATTCAGCACTGAAAGAGCACAGACATACACCGAAATCTTGATCTTTTTCTATGATTCTTAGAGCTCAAAATTATTGTAAAGGCCAAAAGTTCTTCTCCCTCTTTTCTTCCAAGTTCTGAGTTGTAAAGAGAGGAGAGAAAATTCTGTAAGGGTTGTCTCCTAAGCCCGTCAAAAGGAGTGAAACTGTAAAAGGGTGATTGGCCTTCGCCTATTGAAGGAAGGCCTCTAGTTGACGTCGGTGACCTCGTCGGTGGAGGAAGCCAAAAGTGGAGTAGGTCAAGATTGACCAAACCACTCTAAATCTCGGTTTGCATTTACTTTGAGCATATTATCTTTACTGCAAACCTCCTTTGAAGCTTATTGCCTTCTACGCTATTACGATCGGGTTTCAAGCCTTTTACTTTCCGAATCAACGTTTAGACATAAATCTGCTTTTTCATACGATCATCATATTGCAGATTGTGTTTATGTTTTGAGCTTTACCATAACTGCAAACTGCCTTCATACTCTTGCTTAAACTGCATCTTGCCTAATCAAGTGATTTACGAATCAACATTTAGACGTAAATCAGTTTCTTCGTACGAACGTCGGATTTCAGTTTGCGCCTATATTCTGGTTTTCATCATAGCTGCAAACTACCTGCATAGATTAACTTTAATATCATTTTGCTTAGAATCGGATTTTACACAGAAATCATTTTTATCGTTCGAACGCAGTTTTCAATTTTAATCGCAGAAAGTTTTCCGCTGCACTAATTCACCCCCCCCTCTTAGTGCTCTCGATCCTAACAATTGGTATCAGAGCCCAGTATTTCTCATTTCGGATTTATACCCGAGAGAAATGGCTCTTCATGGTTTTCAAGAGGGTTTATCGGTTTTTCGTCCACCGTTGTTTAACGGATTGGACTACACTTATTGGAAAGCTCGAATGAGAGTTTTCTTGACTTCTATGAATTTGGATTTATGGAATATCGTTGAAAACGATTTTCAACTTCCCTCTAAACCGATGAACGAATGGTCGGATTTGGAGAAGAAGTATTTTTCTTTAAACGCGAAGGCTATGAATGCCTTATTTTGCGCTTTAGACAAAAATGAGTTCAATCGGATTTCTACGTGCGAAACGACTTTTGACATTTGTCGAACACTTGAAATCACGCACGAGGGAACTAGTAGAGTCAAAGACTCGAAAGTTAACATTTTATTGCATGATTTTGAGCTTTTTCGAATGCAACCAAGCGAGACTATAGGCAACATGTACACCCGTTTCACGGATGTCGTCAATAGTTTAAGAGCTCTTGGAAAATGTTTTTCGGATTTTGAACTCGTAAACAAGATTTTGCGCTCACTTTCTAAACCTTGGGATTCAAAAGTAATTGCTATTCAAACTGCCTACATAGATTAACTTTAATAACATCTTGCTTAGAACGGATTTTACACAGAAATCGTTTTTATCGTTCGAACGCAGTTTTCAATTTTAATCGCAGAAAGTTTTCCGCTGCACTAATTCACCCCCCCCTCTTAGTGCTCTCGATCCTAACAATTGGTATCAGAGCCCAGTATTTCTCATTTCGGATTTATACCCGAGAGAAATGGCTCTTCATGGTTTTCAAGAGGGTTTATCGGTTTTTCGTCCACCGTTGTTTAACGGATTGAACTACACTTATTGGAAAGCTCGAATGAGAGTTTTCTTGACTTCTATGAATTTGGATTTATGGAATATCGTTGAAAACGATTTTCAACTTCCCTCTAAACCGATGAACGAATGGTCGGATTTGGAGAAGAAGTATTTTTCTTTAAACGCGAAGGCTATGAATGCCTTATTTTGCGCTTTAGACAAAAATGAGTTCAATCGGATTTCTACGTGCGAAACGACTTTTGACATTTGGCGAACACTTGAAATCACGCACGAGGGAACTAGTAGAGTCAAAGACTCGAAAGTTAACATTTTATTGCATGATTTTGAGCTTTTTCGAATGCAACCAAGCGAGACTATAAGAGACATGTACACCTGTTTCACGGATGTCGTCAATAGTTTAAGAGCTCTTGGAAAATATTTTTCGGATTTTGAACTCGTAAACAAGATTTTGCGCTCACTTTCTAAACCTTGGGATTCAAAAGTAATTGCTATTCAAATTGCCTTTACGCCTTTACGCCTTTCGACGCTGAGGTAATCAAAATGCCTTTAATTTACTTTGAAATTACATGATGCTTTTCATGATGCATTTTTCTTTTTCTTTAAATTTTCTTGAAAATTACATTTTTAATAATTTAATAATGAAAATGCAAAAATATGATCATGCTTGTAATTTTGAAAATGATAATGAAAATTGCATGTCTTATGTTAATGCAAGATAGAAATCTAATGATTGTACACCTAGTGAGATTAATCTTATTTATGTGCTTGAGAAGCAAGAATGTATATTTTGATGATTTTCATATTGCTTTTCAATGACGATACATGGCTTTTGTCTAGAAGGCTTGATATTTTTCATTATCTTTGTTTGTTAAATATAATGTATGGTTTTGACATAAGAATAAAGATTTGAGCATGCTATTATAAAGTCAATCATATAAATTAAAACTAAAGAAGTTTTAGGCATTTATAAGAATCATTCAAAATTATGTTCAATGAAACCTTGCTTAATGTTGCAATGAAAATATTAAAGTTTTGATACTATGATTTGATGATTTTATGCATGAGATTTTAAAGTTATACATGATGATTTTTGTGATTGATGGTTTTATGATGAAATTCATTTTACGATCCTAAACACTGATGCATGTTTTCATTTGACATAAATGAAAAGGCATGCTAACATGAAATCGATCACTTAAGATGAAACACTTAAAAAAGGGGAGAAATATATGAATTGATGCTATAAACACTATGCTATGATTATCCCATGCTTGCATCATCAAGAGATATATGAATTGATATGATTGCCATATTTGCAATGCTTATATGAATTAATGCTATGATTGCCAAATTTGCATTATGCCATGTTTGCATCATGCCATGTTTGCATCATGCGTTTAGATATCAAGAACTTGTATCGTAATTTTACGTATTGATATCTTACCATGTGATGAAATGCTACAATTGATGAACACTTGAAATGTAATCCTCTATCTTATTGATTTTTCAATAAATCTATGCTTGTCATATATGAATTTATTGAATGTAATTTTGAGGATGATTTCAGATTTGACAAATGCTTGATTCGTACTTACGATATAAGATACACTTTAAATATGAATAATGCTTCAATCAGATTAAATGCTTAAATACGATATAAGATACACTTGGGCAATAGGCCGTAGGAAAGGACGATGCGCCGAAGAATCGGACGAAGCATCGAGGGACCAATGACATGCCAGACAACTTGGTTAATTGCTTAGGATTAATTGTCTCGATCGAAGTTTTGTTTACATGTGCAGGATTAACTACGATGAAAGTAAGACATGCAGAAGGAGTTGCGCCGGAGTCAAGACAATGATCACGTTGGGAGTTCGAGAGTTCTACGGAAGTTCGGACGGTCATCGGAGGTTCTACGGGAACAAATATGAGAAGTCCAGGAGCTTGCCAAAGAAGCTCGTCGGAACTCGCCAAGTGGATCGTTGCAAGTCCAGGAGTTTGCCGGAAGTCCGCAGGAGCATCACCGAGGGTTCATCGGATGATCGACGGAAGTTCGCCGGAAGCTCGTCGGAAGAAGTGATTGACGTACCGGAGCAAGTTGCAGTAAATGTCTTAGGAAATAATCGTAGTTAGCACAATGATTAAGTTAGAAATGGGAGGTGATCCCATTAACTTAATCTTGGGGCAATCGGGCCCCTGAAAGACCCAAATTGGGCTGAATGAATCAACCCATTCGGACCTGAAATAGTGCTAGGAGGTAGCACCGCCCAAGAGGCAGTCTCCGAGCGAGACTGGGCGGTGCAACCGCCCCAGTCAGGAGGTTGCACCGCCTGAGCTCAGTCTTTGAGCTCTGGCAGGAGGTGCAACCACCCTTGACAAGAGGTGGCATCGTCTGAGCTCAGTCTTCGAGCTCTGGCAGGCGGTGCAACCGCTTTAGTCAGGAGGTGCAACCGCCTGAGCTCAGTCTTCGAGCTCTGGCAGGAGGTGCAACCGCCCCTGACAGGAGGTGGCACCGCCCAGAGGCTCAGTCTTCGAGCTCTGCCAAGCGGTGCAACCGCTCTGGTCAGGAGGTGCAATCGCCTGATCTCGGAATTCCGGGAATTTACAGTTTTGAGCTTCAAATTTGAACTGGGTTGGGGCCTATAAATACCCCACCCATTCTGCACTGAAAGAGCACAGACATACACCGAAATCTTGATCTTTTTCTGTGATTCTTATAGCTCAAAATTGTTGTAAAGGCCAAAAGTTCTTCTCCCTCTTTTCTTCCAAGTTCGGAGTTGTAAAGAGAGGAGAGAAAATTCTGTAAGGGTTATCTCCTAAGCCCGTCAAAAGGAGTGAAACTGTAAAAGGGTGATTGGCTTTCCCCTATTGAAGGAAGGCCTCTAGTTGACGTCGGTGACCTCGTCGGTGGAGGAAGCCAAAAGTGGAGTAGGTCAAGATTGACCGAACCACTCTAAATCTTGGTTTGCATTTACTTTGAGCATATTATCTTTACTGCAAACCTCCTCTGAAGCTTACTACCTTCTGCGCTTTTACGATCGGGTTTCAAGCCTTTTACTCTCCGAATCAGCGTTTAGACGTAAATCTACTTTTTCGTACGATCATCATATTGCAGATTGCGTTTACGTTTTGAGCTTTACCATAACTGCAAACTGCCTTCATACTCTTGCTTAAACTGCATCTTGCCTAATCAAGTGATTTACGAATCAGCATTTAGACGTAAATCAGTTTCTTCGTACGAACGTCGGATTTCAGTTTGCGCTTATATTCTGGTTTTCATCATAGCTGCAAACTGCCTGCATAGATTAACTTTAATATCATCTTGCTTAGAATCGGATTTTACACAGAAATCATTTTTATCGTTCGAACGCAGTTTTCGATTTTAATCGTAGAAAGTTTTCCGCTGCACTAATTCACCCCCCCCCCCCCCCCCTCTTAGTGCTCTCGATCCTAACAACCATTACTTTCGAATCCCAATTTTTAGAAAGAGATTGTAAAACTTTATTAATAAGTTCAAAATTTAAAAAATATTTTCCAAGAGCTTTTAAACTATTGATGACATCCGTAAAACGGGTGTACATGTCAATAATAATTTTGCTTGCCTTCATATGAAACAATTCAAAATCATGCATCAAAAGCTTAATTTTTTAATCTTTAACTCTACTAGTGCCTTCGTGTGTGATTTCAAGTATGTGCCAAATGTCATGCGCAATTTCACAAATGGAAATCCGATTAAACTCATTTTTATTCAAAGTACAAAACAAAACATTCATAGCTTTTTCATTTTAAAAAAATGATTTTTTTCTCAAAGTCATTCCATTCATTTATAGGTCTAGAGGGGGTTTGAAAGCCAAGTTCAATGATATTCCATAAATCAAAGTTCAAAGAAAGTAAAAAAACTCCCATTCAAGTTTTTCAATATGTATATACCATCCCATTGAACATAGGAGAACGAATGATAGAGTGACCCTCTTGAAAGCTGAAAAGATTTATTTCTCTTAGGTGTTAAAACAAATTAGAAAAATATGACTCTGATACCAATTGTTAGGATCAAGAATGACACTAAGAGGGGTGGGGGGTTGAATTAGTGCAACGATAAAAATTACGTCGATTCAGAAATCTTCATTTCGATAAAAACCGATATCGGAAAGATGAGTTTAAACTTGAAAGGGTTCGTAAGCATAGTGAAAGTAAGAAATCAGTTTATAATAAAAATAAAAAGTTCAAAGTAAATACAAACTAGATTTATAGTGGTTCGGTCGTCGTGACCTACATCCACTCCCGATTTCTTTTTACTTGAGGCCACCAACTTCCACTATCGATCTTCTTTCAGTCGGTGAAGATCAACTACCCTTACAACTCGATTCTCTTTTTGATAGGTTCATGAGAGAACCTTTACATCCCCCACTACCTCCTCTCTTAAACTTCACCAACACTTAGAGCTTGAGAGGAGTTCTTATAAGATTACAATAGTATTTTTCTTTCTTTTTGCTCTCAGTTCTTTCGTAATCTGAGCAGGGATGAGAGGGGTATTTATAGGCCCCAAATGGATTCAAACTTAGAGCCTTAAAGTTGTTGAATCTCATATTTTGATGATGAAATCAATTAGTAAAGTGTTTGATCTAATCCATATGTTGAGAAAAGTGTGCAGGGTTAACTACGATAGCAGTAAGGCATAAAGCATATGTTGGGCTGGAGGCAAGATCGAGATTTCGTTGGGAGTTCGAGAGTTCGTTGAAAGTCTAGACGTTCATCAGAAGTTCTCCCGGAATTGACCAAGTCCAGGAGCTTGCCAAAGAAGCTCATTGAAACTCACTAAGAATATCGTCGTAAAGTCCAAGAGCTTGCTAGGAGTCCACTAGAAAATTACCAAGAGATTGTTGGAAGTTCGCCGGAAGCTCGCCGGAAGAACAATTGATATACCAGACCAAGATTACTTAGTTAATGTCTTAAATTGTCATAGTTAGACCTTAAGTTGAGTTAGGATTGAGAGATAATTCCACTAACTTAGTTAGGGGCCAATTGGGCTCTTAACAGGGCTGAATTGAGCTAGTTGAACAGCTCATTCAGCACCTGAAGTCACGACCGGCGGTGGCATCGCCTGATGACTCAGTCTCCCAAGTGGTCTGGGTGGTGGTACCATTGACAATTAATGCTGTCAAGTAGTGGTACCACCAGAGCAGGCTCCAAGCTTTGTTAAGCAGTCGTACCACCTAGTGTCAGGCAGTGGTACCACCTAGTGTCAGGCGGTGGTACCACCCAATAATGGCGGTGGTATCGCCAATACCCGGAAATCCAAGGATGTAACACTTTTTGGCTCCAATTCTGAAGCCATTAGGGCCTATAAATACCCCACCCTTTTCTGCATGAAAGAGTAACAAAAGTGCAATCAAAGTATTGAAAAATTCTAATTGTTGGGGTTTTAAAAGTGTTGTAAAAGTGAGAAGAGTTCTCCTTCTCCCTCTCCTTAGATTTGTAATCATTCAAAAGAGGTGTGAGGCTTGTAAGGGTTATCTCCTAAACCCGTGAAAAGGAGAAAGCACTGTAAAGAGGTGGTTGGTCTTCGCCTATTGAAGAAATACCATTAGTAGACACTGGTGACCTCGATAGAGGAGGAATCAGAAGTGGATATAGGTTGCAACGACCGAACCACTATAAATTTTGGTTTACATTTTTATTATTATCATTTACTTACTCTGCAATTGTTTCACATCCTCCTTACTTGGCTTTCACTACCCTTACGAATAAACATGCTTTCAAGCTATCTTCCTAGATCGATTTTTGTTTTAATGTACGAAGTTTTTTTAAACGAACTCTTTTATCCACTGCACTAATTCACACCCCCCCCCCCCCCCCTCTTAGTGCCAACTCGATCATAACAAAAGTGTTTCATCCCTAGGTTTCAAGATACTAGTGGTACCATCGCTTATGTTGGGTGGTACCACCGCCTTAGCACTAACACTAGGCGATATCACCGCCTAGTCTGGCGGTACTACCGCTTGACATAGTCTTGGAGATTGTGTCTCGGAGACTGAGCCACTAGCAGTGCCACCGCCTGATCCAACTTTTGGGTCACTGAATGGGCCTTTCTATTAGCCCAAAACAACCCTAATTCGGGCCCAATTGATCTCTAATTGAGTTGGCCTAATTATGTTCTAAATCAACCTAATAACAACATAAACTAACTTGATCTTGACAAGTTATTACAAAACACGAATTATCTATTGTCCAGCATGTCATTAGTTCTTCCGGAGCTTCATCCGATCCTTCGGTGCATCGTCCTCTCCTTCCGATCTCCTTGGCGCAATGTCCAATCCTTCAGCTCGATACTCGAATTTATGACACGAAGCCTTCTGCCGACACGTTGACTATTCCTCCGGTCTAACGTCCAATCTTCTAACATATTCAACTCCGGCCCAACATCTGATTCCTCTTGCTTCAATCAATTTGCCCTTTCTGATCGAAATTAGTCTTGCATCACTCAAAATGCAGATTAGATCGATACTCATCAATTGATTTCATCATCAAAATTAAAGATTCAACAATCTCTCCCTTTTTTATAATGATAACAAATTGATAATGGAGTTTAAACTAAATGAGCCTTTCTCTTGGCCCAAAACAGCCCCAACATAGGCCAAATTATACCCTAATTGAGTTGGCCTAATTCCAACCCAATTACAACTTAAAACTACTTCGATATAGACAATTATTATAAAGCATTAATCACAAGTTGTTCGGTATGTCATTGGTTCATCGACGCATCGTCCTCTTTTGCGGCCTTTTGCCTAATCGGCATGTTGACCTTCACAACTCCAATCTTCTTGCCATAATGTCTGCTCTTCTAGACTTGATGCCCGAACTCATGGCACGAAGCCTTCTGCCGACATGTCGATCGATCCTCCGGCTCGAAGTCCAATCTTCTGACATATTCCACTTCGGCCCAACATTAATTCTTCATTCTTTAATTGTCTCTTCATGATCGAAGCTAGTCCTACGTTACTCAAAATGCAGATTAGATCATAAACTCTATCAATTGGTTTCGTAATCAAAATCCGAGATTCAACAATCTCCCTCTTTTTGATGATGACAACCAATTGATGACGGAGTTTAAACTAAACTCCCCCTATCAATATGTCATATTGAAATAATACATCATTAAAATAAATATTGACCTTCTAATCCAAGTTGAAATAATTTTAATCATGAATCACATTATATGCACACATCATATACATCATCATAGTAAAATCATGAGTATTGCATGCATCATTCCAAATCATAAGTTGAATTATTGCTTGCATAATACCAAATCATATTTATTTTTAAATTATAAAATCATCATTTTATACATGATTCCAAATCATTATTCATAATAAAATCATACCATGCATGATCATCATCATACCTTATCCCCCTTTGTTATCAACAAAAAGGAGAAGTGCAACTAGTAAGTTTTTGAGATATAATTTCAAATCATTCCATTATAAACATAATTTTAAGTTTTTGAAACATCATTGCATATATCATCATGCAAGTTAGCAAGTTTTTCAGATATAAAAGTTAGCAAATTTTTTGTATATATTAAGATGTGCAAGATAGCATGTTTTTGCATTTTCTTGAAATGGGCAAGCTAGCAAACTTTATTTCTTTTTTGAGATGAGCAATCTAGCAAGTTTGCTTTTCTTTACGATGTGCAAGCTAGCAAGTTTTTGAAAGAGAATGCAAGATAGTAAATAGCAAGTTTTATATCATTTTAGAACATGCAAGCTAGCAAGTATTTTGAGATATACAAGTTTTACAACATACAAGCTAGCAATAATTTTGAGATGTGTAAGTTAGAACATGCATCGTGAGTATTGCCTCCCTTGAGATATGCAAGTTTTGCTTCTCTTAAGATGTGTAAGATAGCACTTCTTGCTTCTCTTTTGAGAGGAGCAAGCTAGCAAGTTTTGCCCTTTTTGCAAGGTAGAAATTCTTGCAAGTTTACAAGTTTTTGCTTCTTCTTGAATTATGTGGACTAGCAAGACTTTCTCCACCTTTGTTATTGTCAAAGAGAAGGGAAGAATACAATATTATTATTCTTTTCCCTTTATATCAATTTTTAAATCATGACAAAAGGTATACAACCATAGATACAAAGGAGTTGTACATAAAAATTATAAACATCAAGAAGTCAAGTGACATATCATTGTGTATTTGGATAAGTCAAATAGCAAAAAGAAAGAATCATATTTCAAGAGATTCAAAATATAAATAGCTTCATCACTAAAGATCTCCAAGATGAAAACTCGATATGATAGAGATTGAGAAATTTTCAAGAAAAATAATGCATTCCTCCATGTGATTGATTTCATGCCATTATTTTCTAAGGCAAAACCATGCATCATCGTTTAAACCCCCCAAAAAAATAAGCATCATCATGAAAACTCATTATGATCAAAAGTGTAACACATAATTCCAAAACATAAGATTTCAAATCATCATTACTTCAAATCCTCATACATAATATAAAATCATCAAGCATAATTTCATTGAATATAAAACATCTTCAATTAAAATCAATTTGTTTGTTGTAGTAATGCTTTTTTCTTCTTAAGTGAATCTAACTCTTCATACTTAGTGCTAGGAGTTAACATGCAATTGTCATGCTCAAATTTTTTAAGTTTTCAAAATCATTAGAAATAGAAGCATGATTTTTTTATATTATTATTTTTTATTTCTTACTAACTAATTTAAAAATAACTCATGAAATATATCAAGTAATTTCATAGTAAGATAAAGAGGTTTCGGGTGAGTCGTTTACCTCATCGTCGAGAGCCACCAAGGCATAGTTCACCACTTTGTCTTTGTTGGTTTACTCTTCATCTTCGGAGATACTCGATTTATCCCAATTCGCCTTGAGTGCCTTCTTCTTTGGCAACCTCTTCTTTTTAAGTTTATTTTTATTTTTTGATTCTTATTTTATGAACTTTTTAAACTTTGTTGTTAGGAGATCAAGTTCATCATCACTTGAGCTTTCGCTTGAGTTCTCCTCTTTTGTTCTAAGTGCAAAATCCTTTCTGTTCTTTGGAAGGTTGTTCTCAAGTTCGTCATGTGCCACACAAGTCATTTCGTATGTTATCAAAGACCCGATAAGTTCTTCAAGTGGCAACTTGTTTAATTCTTTTGCCTCTTGTATTACAGTTACTTTCGAATCCTAATTTTTAAAAAGAGATCGTCAAACTTTATTAACAAGATCAAGATTCAAAAAATATTTGCCAAGAGCTTTTAAACTATTGATGACATCCGTAAAACAGGTGTACATATTAATAATAGTTTTGCTTGGCTTCATTCGAAACAATTCAAAATCATGCATCAAAAGATTTATTTTAGACTCTTTAACTCTACATGTGCCTTCATGTATAATTTCAAGAGTGTGCCAAATCTCATGTGCAACTTCACAAATAGAAATATGATTAAACTTATTTTTATTCAAAGCACAAAATAGAACGTTCATAGCTCTAGCATTCAAAGAAAAAGTTTTCTTCTCCAAATCATTCCATTCGTTCATTGGATTAGAAGACTTTTGAAAACCATTTTCATTGATATTCCATAAATTGAAATCTAAAGAAAGCAAGAATACTCTCATTCAAGTTTTTCAATACGTATAGTCCGTCCCATTGAACATAGGAGGACGAACGATCGAGTGACACTCTTAAAAGCCAAAAAAAGTTATCTCTCTTGGGTGTTAATCCAAATAAAGTGAAACATGACTCTGATACCAACTGTTAGGATCAAGTTGGTACTAAAGGGGGGGGGGGGGGGGTTTGAATTAGTGCACATGTAAAAATCATGTCAAGTCAAAAATCTTCATACAATAAAATCGTACCAAGAAGTGTTTAACTTTAAAAACGTTTGTAAGAGTGTGCAGTTAAAGTAATGAGGAAGTAAAGAAGTTTACAATAAAGGTAATAGTAAAACATAAATGCAAACTGATTTATAATGCTTCGATCGTCGTGACCTACATCCACTCCCGATTCCTCTTCACTCGAGGCAATTGGCTTCCACTACTGATCTTCCTTCAATGAGCGAAGATCAATTACCCTTTTACACTCTTTCTCCTTTTCACGAGTTTAGGAGACAACCGTTACAAGCCTCACACCTCTCTTGAATGATCTCAAAACTAGAAAGGGAGGAGGACACTTAGCAATTTTGCAATCCATAATAACAACCCCTTTCTACTCTAATTCATGCTTGTCCGTACAGGAATAGCTGGGGTATTTATAGACCCCAAATGACTTCAAAAATAGAGCAAAAAAAGATCTCATCTTGGGTTTTCAGGATACTAGGGGTGCCATCGCTTATTCTGGGCAGTACCACTGCTTATATTGGGCGATACTATCGCCTTCAGTACTAACACTAGGTGGTACCACCACCCAGTCTGATAGTGCTACTGCTTGACATCGTTTGGGAGACTGTGTCTCGAGGGTACCACTGCCCAAACTGATGGTACCACCACTTGACACTAGGCGGTACCACCGCCCAGTCCGGCAGTACTACCACCTAACATAGTCTCAGAGATTATGTCTTGAAGACTGAGCCTCTAGCGGTGCCACCGCCTGACCCAACTTTTGGGTCACTGAATGAGCCTTTCTCTTGGCCCAAAACAACCCTAACATAGGCCCAATTGGCCCCTAATTGAGTTGACATAATTCTAACCTAATTATAACTTAAAACTACTTTGATCTAGATAATTATTACAAAGTATTAATCATAAGTTGTCTGGCATATCATTGGTTCATCGGCGCTTCATCCAATCCTTCGGTGCATCGTCCTTTTTTGCGGCCTTTTGCTTAATTGGCATGTTGACCTTCGTAACTCCAATCTTCTAGGTGCAATGTCCGCTCTTCTAGACCTGATGTCCGAACTCATGGCATGAAGCCTTCTATCGATACGTTGATGATCCTCCAACTTAATGTCCAATCTTCTGACATGTTCTACTCCGGCCCAACATTGATTCTTCCTGCTTTAATTGTCTCTTCATGATTGAAGCTAGTCCTACGTCACTCAAAACATAGATTAGATTATAAACTCTCTCAATTGATTTTATCATCAAAATCCAAGATTCAATAAAGTTGACAGGGACCTCTATAAATAGGAGGGAACCAAACACCCATAGGCTAGAGGTTTTCTTGGTTGCCACCTCCTATTCTCCTCTCCCCTTCTCCTCCTTAGATAACAAGCCTGGAGATTTAAAGAGTGTCATCGTAGCCCTACTATATGGATCACCGCTAGAGAGGAGGACGCTTGACCTCCTTCATCCTCTCCCATAGATCTGTAATTTTTTAAGGATATATAATCTCCCTAGATAATACAACTATTTCATGCATGATTTTCAGTTTTGCAGATTTTGTGCATTAATCTTCGCATGATGACGAACACATCTTTGGAAAATTTAGGGATTTTGTTTTCTATTCTTTTGCTGCACATGTGATGTTGTCATAGATTTCCATACAGTGATATCAAAGCTAGGTTGTTCGTGCAAAAGATTAGTTTTGAACTAGGTTGTTCGTGCAAAAGATTAGTTTTGAACTGCATGTGTTGTGTTTTAGAAAAGTTTTTAACTTTAAAATCGTTAATGCAAAAGTGAGAAAGGGCAAAATGTTAGGACTCTAGCTAGGAGAGTCATAATTGAGTTTCATTGAAAGGGGCATTCATGTAAAACCTACCTAGCCGACCCCTATTAAAGAGGTGAAGAGGTCAGCTAAGGTTAGGATTAGTTTGGAGGTTACTTCTTAGAGAAGTATTAGAAGTTGTTAGAAGTAGGAGTCATATTAGGAGTTGATTAGAAGTAAGAGTCTTGGGTAGGAGTCCTATTAGGAGTTGGGGTTTAGAAGCCCTATAAATAGTCATGTATTCATCCTCTTTTCTCAATGAATAGATAAATTATTTTAGCAACCTTTGAGCAGCAACCTGGAGGAAGGAACCCCTATAAAGTTCCAAGGAGGTATATCCCCTAAAGAGATCAACCCTAAGCTTAGAATCCATAAGGGTTCTAACACTTGGTATCAGAGTAACGTTCTTGGCCTCTCGCTTTCCTTCCATAGCCATCCATCAGCCCTCTACAGCTACCCAAAGTAATTACCATAATTTCTTAAAAGATTATTATCAAATTCCGCCGTCATGTTTGTTAAGATCGAAGCGGCACTAAGAGGGGGGGTGAATTAGTGCAGTGGATTAAAACTTGTAACTTTGAAATCGATTTCGTAAATGTGTGGAGTTTTCGATTCGACGAAGGATAACTTAGCTAAAATAGCTTGAGTAAAGGTAGTCAAGAGTACAGAGATGAAAACCGAATGATTTGCAGCTAAGTAAAGAAATGGTTCAGAAAATTAAACACTCACACATTCAAGGAACACCACGATGTATAGTGGTTTAGTCAAATGACCTACATCCACTTTCGAAGCCTTCTTTGATGAGGCTCCCAACTTCCACTAGCAAATCACTTTGAAGAGGAAGGACCAAATACCCCTCTTACAACCTTCTTACAAGTGGTTCATACTTTTACAGATTTTTCAAAGAGAAAGAGGGAGGTGAACACTTAAGCTATTGTAAACAAGACTTTGATAAAGCTTTTTCTCACTTTCTAACTTGTCAAAAAGTTGTGTCCTCTATTGAGAATTGAGGGGTATTTATAGGCCCTAAGAGGATTCAAATTTGGGCTCCAAATTTGAATTACTTTTGGGTTTCCCAGTGCTAGCGGTGCCACCGCCTGTTAGTGTCTGACACTGACAGTGTACCGGCGGTGCCATCGCCAGACCTCTCGGGTTCTAGGAGGTGCCACCGCCCAGTCCAGCAATGCCACCATCTGGACAGTTCCAGCTCACTGGTTAGGCTCCAAACTAGTCCAAACTCGGGCCCAATTGGCCCCTAACCGGGTTATAGGATTGACCCTTAATCCTAACCCAAATTATATGCAAACTACAAAATTAAGACATAGCCCTAAGCAAATTTTTAACTGGTAACTTTGAGTTTCCTTCCGGCGAGCTTTCCGGTGAACTTCCGGCGGACTTCCGATACACCCTCGGATTTCTTCCGACGGACTCCCAATAGGCTCTCGATCTTGTGGTGAGTTCAACGAGTCTTTGGCAAGTATCCGAACCTTCTCGGTGATCTCTGCGAACCTCCAACGATCTTTCCGGTGGACTTCCGATAACTTCGGCAAGTCCCTGATTCTTTCTCGGTTGGTTCCGATAGCACTTGCGATGATTCTTCGGACTTTCGGCGGACTCTCGAATGTTAGGATCGGAGCGGTACTAAGAGGGGGGGGTGAATTAGTGCAGCGGATTGAAACTTGTAAGTTTAAAATCGATTTCGTAAATGTGTAGAGATTTCGATTCGACGAAGGATGACTTAGTAAAAATAGCTCGAGTAAAGGAAGGAGATGAAAACTGAAAGTTTGCTACTAAGTAAATAAACGTTTCAAAAAGCTAAACACTCACACATTTAAGGAACACTGCAATTTAAAGTGGTTGAGTCAAATGACCTATATCTACTTGCGGAAGCCTTCTTCGATGAGACTCCCAACTTCTATTAGCAAATCACTTTGAAGGGGAAAGACAAATACCCCTCTTGCAACCTTTTACAAGTGGTTCACACTCTTATAGATTTTCAAAGAGAAAGAGGGAGGTAAACACTTAAGCAATTCAAAACAAGACTTGCTAAAGGCTTTGCTAAGGCTTTATCTCAATCTCTAACTTCTCAAAAGGTTGTATTCTCTGCCAAGAATTGAGGGGTATTTATAGACCCTAAGAGGATTCAAATTTGTTGAATCTCGGATTTTGATGATGAAACTAATTGATTGTGTTTAAATGTTTGACTACATTTTGAGTGATACAGGTCTACTCGATCAGGATTAGACAATTAACGCAGGAGGAATTGACGTTGCGTCGGAGGAGATCACGTCAGGATATTGGATGGCAGAAGGCTTCGGGCGTCGGGCATCGGGCCAAGGAGAGCGAAATTGCGCCAAGGATATCGGGGTTGCGGAGGTCAACCACCGATTGGGCAACAAGCTGCAAGAGAGGACGATGCACCGAAGAATCGGATGAAGCGCCAACCAATGACGTGCCGGGCAACAGAATGTCAATTTGCGTTATAATAATTGTCTAGATCGGAGTAGAGTGTTTGCTTGTGTGTGCAGGATTAACTACGATAACCAAAAAACACAAAGCGAGAATACCGGAGTCAAGTTCGATGGACGTTTAAGAGTCCGAAGAATCGTCGGAGATGCTGCCAGAACCAACCGAGAAGAAATCGGGAACCTGTCGGAATTTTCGGAAGTTCGCCGAAGAGATCGTCGGAGGTTCACGGAGATCACCGAGAAGGCTCGGCTACTCATTAAAGTCATCACAAGTTCGGGAGCTTGCTAGAAGCCCGTCGGCAGAAAGTTCGTCGGAAAGCTCGCCAGAACAAGACTCGACGTTCGCGGTTGAAAATTTGCTTAGGATGTGTTTTGGTTATGTAGTCCACTTGTAATTAGGATTAGGATTAAGAGATAATCCTATATCCTGGTTAGGGGCCAACTGGGCCCAAAGTCAGAGTTGGTTTAGGCTAAACCAGCGAACTAGAGAGCCAAGATTGAAGCCCAACTAGTGGCTGAAAACACTGTAGTCGGGCTGAAAACACTGTAGTCGGGCTGAAAACACTGTAGGCGGTGGC
This sequence comes from Musa acuminata AAA Group, assembly GCF_036884655.1. Lineage (NCBI taxonomy): Eukaryota > Viridiplantae > Streptophyta > Magnoliopsida > Zingiberales > Musaceae > Musa > Musa acuminata. The sequence goes on along the minus strand of NC_088327.1, from coordinate 17,143,762 downwards.
ACCGCCTAGCTAGGCGGTGGCACCGCCCACCACCCGAGAGCTGGGCGGTGACACCTCCTGGCTGGGCGGTGGCACCGCCCAGCACCCGAGCCCTGGGCGGTGGCACCGCTTGGCTGGGCGGTGGCACCTCCAACAGCGGGAACCCAAAGAGAATTCAAATTTTGAAGCCCAAATTTGAATCCTCTTGAGGCCTATAAATACCCCTCAAATCTCAGCTGAGAGAACAACTTTTTGAGCAGCAAGTGTTTGAGAGAAAAGCCTTAGAAAAGTGTTAGCTTGTCTTGTTTTCAATTTGCTAGTGTTCACCTCCTTCTTTCTTGTTGAAAATCTGTAAGAGAGTGAACCGCTTGTAAAAGTTGTAAGAGGGGTATTTACCCTTCCATTTCAAGAGACTTGCTAGTGGAAGGTGGGAGCCTCATCGAAGAGGGGCCTCGCAAGTGGAGTAGGTCATTTGACCGAACCACTCTAAAATCGGCGTGATTCTTGGTTTGCATTTCATTATTGCTATTTACATTATTGCAAACCTTCTTATATGCTTTAAGTTCCTTATTACTTTTGCTGCACATATTTAAGAATACGTTTTCAAGATTAAAGCTTTTCAAGTTCCGTTCTTATTGTACGAAAGATTTTACTAAAACCGAAGTTTTAATCCGCTGCACTAATTCACCCCCCCCTCTTAGTGCCACTCGGATCCTAACAATTGGTATCAGAGCCACGGTTTTCTACTTTGGTTTAACACCCAAATAGAAATGGCTCTTTATGGCTTTCAAGAGGGTCACTCTCTCATTCGTCCTCCCTTTTTCAATGGGACGGACTACACTTGTTGGAAAACTCGAATGAGAGTTTTCTTACTTTCTTTGGATTTGAATTTATGGGACATAGTCGAAAATGGATTTGAAATGTCTTCTCTCCCAATGAACCATTGGAATGATTTGGAGAAGAAGATGTTTTCTTTAAATGCAAAGGCTATGAATGCCTTATATTGTGCACTTGACAAAAGTGAATTTAATCGCGTTTCGATGTGTGACTCGGCTTTTGATATTTGGAGAACTCTAGAGGTCACTCATGAAGGCACTAGCCGAGTGAAAGAGTCCAAAATCAATATTCTTGTGCATTCTTATGAACTTTTCCGGATGAAACCAAGTGAGTCCATCGGAGACATGTACACCCGGTTCACGGATGTCATCAATGGACTCAAAGCTCTTGGTAAAAGTTTTTCTAATTTTGAACTAGTCACTAAAATCTTAAGATCCCTTCCAAAAAGTTGGGATCCAAAAGTTACGGCCATTCAAGAGGCCAAGGACCTTAAAACATTCCCTCTCGAAGAACTTATTGGGTCTCTAATGACCTACGAAATGAACAATGTGGCAAAAAAGAAACTCGAGAACAACCTTCCAAATGATAGGAAGGATTTGGGACATAGAACACATGAATACCACTCGAGCATAAGCTCAAGTGATGGTGAACTTAAACTACAAATGAAACAAAAATTAAAAAGCAAAAAGAATGGAACTACTTGCTTTGAACGCAAGAAGAACAAAAGTTGGGATGAATTGAGCTCTTCCGAAGACGAGGAGAAAATCAAGAAAGGCGAGGTGGCAAACTATGCCTCACCCTCTTTCAACAATGAGGTAATCAAAATCCCACTAATTCATTTCGAAATTACATAATACTTTCTTGAGTTATTTTTAATTTAGTTTAGGATTAATTTTCTTGAAAATTGCTTGTGTTATGTTAATGCAATAAAATGTTAGATATAAATATAATGCTTATACACCTAGTAAGATTAATCTTATATATGTGCTTGAGAAGCAAGAATTTGTACTTTGACGATTTCCATATTGATTTTCAATGTCGATGCATGACTTTTGAATGGAAGGTTTTATGATTTTTTTATGAACCTTATCTTTGGTTTTCAAACATGATGTATAGTTTTGACATAAGAACAAAATTTGAAGCATGCTAATATAAAGTCAATCATATAAAGTAAAACTAAAGAAATTTTAAATATCTATAAGAATCATTCAAAATTATGTTCAATAAAACCTTACTTGATGTTGTAATGAAACTATTGAAAGTTTTGATGCTATGATTTTATGCATGAGATTGTAAAGTTATACATGATGATTTTTTGGTCTTGATGGTTTTTATGACAAAATTCATTTTTCGATCCTAAATGTTGATGCACATTTTTATCTAGCATAAATGACATGAATTTAAATAACTAAAAAGAGAAAAGCATTGTTCTTGAAAATTATTTTTCTCTATCTTGTTGATTTATATGAATCCCTTGAAAATGATTTTGGTTTGATGATTTGAATTACAAATGAGTTATATCAAAATCATGATATTGATTTGACTTGAAGTAATGAGTTGAAATCATTTTTTTTTGAATTATGTGTTGCACTTTTTTATCTTGATGATCTTTGATTTTTTTTTTGTTTTAAAACGATGATGCATGGATTTGAAAGAAAAGGAGATGCATGCATGGAATCAATCAATAAGTTGAAACAAAAGGAGGAAAGATTTTTTATTGAAAATTTTCTTTTTCTCTATCTTATTGATTTATACCTAAGAGACCAATAAAATTATTTATGTCATTTTGAATCTCTTGAAAGAAATGTTGAGATTTTGATGATTTAGACGATTTGAATTTGAATGAGTTTTATCTAAAATCATGATCTTGATTCCGTGATATTTACAAATTAAGATTTATTATGAATCAAGATTTTTCATTAATCGATCTCCTAAGATTTTCTTTTGATTATTAATGAGTAGGTTTTTCAAAAAGAAATCATGTCTTCTGGTATTCACATGTTCTAATCCTTCATGATAAAATTTTTATGTAATTCCTTATATTCAGGAAATGTTTATCTCATCACCAATTATTTTCTTCTTGATATTCCTTTTTTGGTGATATAAAATCATGCATGAAATACTCTTGAGATTATTTTGATGCATACAAATGAAAAGTTATGATCATGCATGGTAGGATGCAATTTGACAAATTAATACCATTATGATTTGAAATATTTATAATTTGGAATGATGCATGCAATACTTATGCCTTTTATTATGATAATATATGTGATGTATTGCATATGATGTGAATCATGAATGCTTTAAATGATAAATGTCTTGATATCATGATTGATGATTTTGTTCTATGCATAAGATTTTTAAAATTATGCATAATGAATCTTGTAATTTACAGATTATCGATTTTCTTTTTACCATAATGAAAGTGCCTTATTGATCCTTGTCATAATAAATCTAGCACTTTCGGTTTTAAACATGATACATGTTTTTATTTGACATAAAAAAAGGGGAGGCATGCTTGAATGAAATAAATTACATGAATTGAAGCAACTAAAAGAGAAGAACATTTTTCTTCTTGAAAATTATTTTTTCTATATTGTTGATTTTGATGAATCTATTTGTATTATTTTTATGAATCTCATAGATTATGAAAATGATTTGAATTTAATGGATTTTATTGAAATCATGATCTTGATTTCTCACAATTTTCTATTGAATGAATCAAGTTTGTTTTCTATTTAAAAGGATATTTATCAAAATTTTCATGGTCTTTTAGTATTCATGATATTGATAATTATATTTTGAAACTCTATGTAAATCAAGATTCTTCATCATGATTCTCTCGTTTTATAAAAGAGGAGATGTTCTATGTGAATCATAAGATTTTATATGCATGAATTGAGATTCTTTTTGCTATTAACTAGCAAGAAACTTGTTTTTGTAAACCATGACATGCTACTTGACATCTTGATAATTTATAACTTGAGTTTTCTTTTTGAATCAAGATTGTTTCCTATCATGTTTTCTATCTACAAAAGAAGAAATTTGTCAAAAATGTTATATGTCTTTTGACATTCATTTTTCATCTTTATTATTTACCCTTATCATGATTTGAATATTATAGTAAAGAGAAATGAATTACATGATTGTATTGTTATTCCCTTCTATTTGACACTGACAAAGGGGGAGCAAAACTTGCTAGATAGCAAATTTGCTAGCTTGCACAATTTGAAAAGAGGCAAAATAGTCCATCTTGCACATCTCAAAAGATGTAAAATTTTGCTAACTTTTTATGTGCAAAAGTTGATAGCTTGTATACTATAAATTTGCATACCAAAAATACAATCTTGTTTATCTCAAGATGCAAAACATACTAACTTGCACTTTGCAACGGAAGCAAAATTGCTAGCTCAAACATTGCAAAGGAAGCAAAAATTTGCTAGCTTACAATTTGCATATTTCAAGAAGCAAGAGTTGCTTTCTTGAACATCTCAATATTGCTAGCTTGCATGATGTAGAACTTGCTATCTTGAACATTACCAAAAGTGTTATCTTATATGCTGTAAAACTTGTATATCTAAAACTTGATAGCTTGAATGTCCCAAGCATGATGCATTACTTGCTAAATTTTCTATCTTCAAAATTGCATGATGATAAAAATTTAATATTATGTTTTTCATGCAATGGTTTGAACCCATATAATAAACACATAAGAGTAGCTACTTCTCCTTTTTGTTGATGACATAGGGGGAGAAGTATATTGATGACTTCATGCATTGAATTAAATATTTTATATATTTGCATGATAGTTTAAATGTTTTTCATAACATGTGATGAATGTTACTTGGATTTGGGATAATCCAAGTGTTCTATCAATGGCATATTGATAGGGGGAGTTTAGTTAAACTCCGGGGAGTTAAGGTTAACTCCGTTAGTCATCAATTAGTTGTCATCATCAAAAAGGGGGAGATTGTTGAATCTCGGATTTTGATGATGAAACTAATTGATTGTGTTTAAATGTTTGACTACATTTTGAGTGATACAGGTCTACTCGATCAGGATTAGACAATTAACGCAGGAGGAATTGACGTTGCGTCGGAGGAGATCACGTCAGGATATTGGATGGCAGAAGGCTTCGGGCGTCGGGCATCGGGCCAAGGAGAGCGAAATTGCGCCAAGGATATCGGGGTTGCGGAGGTCAACCGCCGATTGGGCAACAAGCTGCAAGAGAGGACGATGCACCGAAGAATCGGATGAAGCGCCAACCAATGACGTGCCGGGCAACAGAATGTCAATTTGCGTTATAATAATTGTCTAGATCGGAGTAGAGTGTTTGCTTGTGTGTGCAGGATTAACTACGATAACCAAAAAACACAAAGCGAGAATACCGGAGTCAAGTTCGATGGACGTTTAAGAGTCCGAAGAATCGTCGGAGATGCTGCCAGAACCAACCGAGAAGAAATCGGGAACCTGTCGGAATTTTCGGAAGTTCGCCGAAGAGATCGTCGGAGGTTCACGGAGATCACCGAGAAGGCTCGGCTACTCATTAAAGTCATCACAAGTTCGGGAGCTTGCAGGGAGTCCGTCGGAAGAAGTTCGTCGGAAAGCTCGCCAGAACAAGACTCGACGTTCGCGGTTGAAAATTTGCTTAGGATGTGTTTTGGTTATGTAGTCCACTTGTAATTAGGATTAGGATTAAGAGATAATCCTATATCCTGGTTAGGGGCCAACTGGGCCCAAAGTCAGAGTTGGTTTAGGCTAAACCAGCGAACTAGAGAGCCAAGATTGAAGCCCAACTAGTGGCTGAAAACACTGTAGTCGGGCTGAAAACACTGTAGTCGGGCTGAAAACACTGTAGGCGGTGGCACCGCCTAGCTGGGCGGTGGCACCGCCCACCACCCGAGAGCTGGGCGGTGACACCTCCTGGCTGGGCGGTGGCACCGCCCAGCACCCGAGCCCTGGGCGGTGGCACCGCTTGGCTGGGCGGTGGCACCTCCAACAGCGGGAACCCAAAGAGAATTCAAATTTTGAAGCCCAAATTTGAATCCTCTTGAGGCCTATAAATACCCCTCAAATCTCAGCTGAGAGAACAACTTTTTGAGCAGCAAGTGTTTGAGAGAAAAGCCTTAGAAAAGTGTTAGCTTGTCTTGTTTTCAATTTGCTAGTGTTCACCTCCTTCTTTCTTGTTGAAAATCTGTAAGAGAGTGAACCGCTTGTAAAAGTTGTAAGAGGGGTATTTACCCTTCCATTTCAAGAGACTTGCTAGTGGAAGGTGGGAGCCTCATCGAAGAGGGGCCTCACAAGTGGAGTAGGTCATTTGACCGAACCACTCTAAAATCGGCGTGATTCTTGGTTTGCATTTCATTATTGCTATTTACATTATTGCAAACCTTCTTATATGCTTTAAGTTCCTTATTACTTTTGCTGCACATATTTAAGAATACGTTTTCAAGATTAAAGCTTTTCAAGTTCCGTTCTTATTGTACGAAAGATTTTACTAAAACCGAAGTTTTAATCCGCTGCACTAATTCACCCCCCCCCTCTTAGTGCCACTCCGATCCTAACAAAATTTAGGCTCCAAATTTTGAATTCCTCTTAGATTCCCGGAGCTGGCGGTGCCACCGCTCGATCTTTCAAGTGCTAGGCGGTGCCACCACTCGATCCTTTGGGTTCTGGGCGGTGCCACTGCCTAGACTATTTCAGCTCACTGGTTGGGCTCCAAACTTGGCCCAAACCAGTCAAAACTTAGGCCCAATTGGCCCCTAACCGGATTATAGGATTAACCCTTAATCCTAACCCTAATTATATGCAAACTATGAAATTAAGACATAGTCCTAAGCAAGTTTTTAACCAACAATGTCGAGTTTCCTTCCGACGAGCTTTTCGGCGAACATCCGACAGACTTTCGATACACCCTCGGATTTCTTTCGGCAGACTCCTAGTAGGCTCCCGGTCTTGTGGCGAGTTCAGCGAGTCTTTAGCAAGTAGCCGAACCTTCTGGTGATCTCCACGAACCTCCAACGATCTCTCTGGCGGACTTCTGAAAACTTTGGCAAGTCCCAGATTTCTTCTCGGTTGGTTCCGGCAGCACTTCCGACGAATCTTTGGACTCTCAGCGGACTCTCAAACACCCATCGAACTTGACTCCGGTAGACTTGTTTTATGCCTTCAAGCTATCATAGTTAATCCTGCACACTTAAAACAAAAATTTGATTGAGACAATTAATCCTAAGCAATTAATCAAGTTGTCTGGCATGTCATTGGTCCCTCGACGCTTCGTTTGATTTTTTGGCACATAGTCCTCTCTTGCGGCCTATTGCCCAATCAGCCAATTGACTTCGCAACTCTAATATCCTTGGCACAATCTCCGCTTTTCTTGGCCTGATGCCCGAATCAATAGCCCGAAACCTTCTGTCGATACGTCAACCGATCCACTGGCCCGACGTCTAATCTTTTGACATGTTCCTCCGGCACAACATGATTCTCCTGTTTTAATTGTCTCATCCTGATCGAAGTATCCTGCGTCACTCAAAATGCAGATTAAATCATAAACACATATCAAGTAGTTTCATCATCAAAATATGAGATTCAATAATCTCCCCCTTTTTGATGATGACAACCACTTGATGACGGAGTTAACCTTAACTCCCGGAGTTTAAATAAACTCCCCATATCAATTTGGCTTATTGATAGAAACTCTTGGATTCAAAATTCCAAGCAACATGTCATCATAAACTTATGCATAACATATCATGTCATCATACTTCTCCCCCATTGTCATCAACAAAAAGGAGAAGTTCCAACTCTTATGAGTTTAGAGATAAAAAGTTCAAATTATTGCATAATAAACATAGTATCAAATTTTATCATCAAACAATCTAGCAATTAAATATGTGTAAGTTTAGCAACTGTTTACTTCTCTTTAGGCTACAAGCTAGCAATTTTTATGATATGCAAGTTTTGCTACATACAAGCTAGCAAAAATTTCGAAAGCAAATGCAAGATAGCTTTCTTGTGTAAGCTCATGATTCTTGCTTTCTATTGCAATGTGCAAGTTGTAAGTTTTGCTTCTTGAGATAGGCAAGATAGTACTTTTGTAATTTTTGTTTCTTAAGATAGGCAAACTTGTGATGTTCAAGATAGCAAGCTCTTTCTTCTCTTTTGAGAAGTGTCAATTTTGCTTTTTTAGCAAAATGCCAAACTAGCAAGAGACAATGTTTTACATGAGGCAAGTAAACAATTTGGCAAGTATTACATTTGCATCTTCTCTTTAGATGTGCAAGAAGGTAAGCAAGTTTTTACGTTTTCTTGACTTGTGCAAGCTAGCTAATTTCTCTTTGAGATGACCCTTTATATCAATTCAAGATAGCACATTAGTAACTCTTTCTCCCCTTTTGTCATTGGCAAAAAGAAAGGAAGACCCTTTATATCAATTTCTAAATCTAATATACATGGATTCATTAATGAAAAATCAAAATCAATTTCATGGTTCAAAAATTCATAACATAGGAATTGAGAAATTTTCAAGAAATGTATTCTCCTTTTATTTTATACAAGCATGCCTTTGCTAAATAAAAACATTCATCATGGTTTTAAAACCAAAAAATTAAATTTCATCACGACAAGGATCAACAAGCCATAAATCATAAAAATCATCATGCATAATTTCGAAATATAAACTCATTAAGCATGATATCAAATCTCTTAACATTTTCATTAAAACATCAAGTATGGCTTCATTGAACATAATGTTGAATGATTCTTAAAGATATCGAATCTTCTTTAGTTTCAATTTGTATGATTGATTTTATATTAGCATGGCCAAATATTTGTTCTTATATTAAAACCATGTATCATGTTTAAAATCGAAAACCAAGGACAAGATTCATCACAAAAATCATCAAGCCTTTCATACAAAAGCCATGCATCATCATTAAGCATGATATCAAACTTCTTAATATTTTCATTAAGACATCAAGCATTGGTTCAATCAAAATTAGAAATCATCAAGATACACATTATTTATTCTTGAAAAAACATACATAGGATCATTAGATTTAAATCTAACATTTTATTCCATTAACATAAAACATGTAATTTTCATTATCATTTTCAAAATTACTAGCATGATCTTTTTTTTTTTGTATTTTCATTTTTAAACATATAATTTTCATGAAAAATATTATTCTAAACTAAATTAAAAAAATTCATGAAAAGCATCATGTAATTTTGAAATAAACTAAGGACATTTTGATTACCTTATCGTCGAAAGTCGTTAAGGCATAGTTTGCCACCTCGCCTTTGTTGATTTTCTTCTCGTCTTCGGAGGAGCTCGATTCATCCCAAAGTGTTTCATTCTTCTTGCATTCATAGTAAGTAGTTGCATTCTTTTTACTTTGGTTCTTTAACCTTTGTTTCATGAACTTTTTAAATTTCATATGGAGTTCAAGTTCACCATCTCTTGAGCTTATGCTCGAGTGGTCTTCAATTGTTTTAAGTCACAAATCCTTCCTGTTCTTTGGAAGGTTGTTCTCGAGTTCTTTATGTGCATTGCACGTCAATTCATAGGTCATTAAAGACCCTATTAGTTCTTCAATCGGAAAGGTATTCAAAATTTTTTATTCTTGAAATTACTTTTGAATCCCAATTCTTATTAAGAGAACGTAAAATTTTGTTTACAAGTTCAAAATCTAAGAAATTTTTCACTTGGTTTACATGACTCCAATGGTTTACACCATTGGAGTCCATAAAACGGGTGTACATGACTCCAATGGTTTCGCTTGGTTTCATATAAAATATTTCAAAATCATGCATCAAAAAATTAACTTTAGAGTCCTTAACACTACTTATGCCTTCGTGTGTGGTTTCAAGAATGTGCCAAATATCGAAAGCTGTTTCGCACAAGGAAACCCGATTAAACTCAGTTTTATCTAAGGTGCAAAATAGAGCATTCATAGCTCTAGCATTTAAAGAAAAAGTCTTCTTCTCCAAATCATTCCAATCTTTAATTGGAAGACAAGACCTTTTAAACTGGATTCGACAATATTCCATAAGTTCAAATCCAAAGAAAGCAAGAAAACTCTCATTCGAGTTTTCTAATATGTGTAGTCCATCCCATTGAAAAAGGAAAGATGAATGAGAGAGTGACCCTCTTGAAAGCCGAAAAGAGCCATTTCTCTTTGGGTGTTAAACTAAATGAGAAAACGAGGCTCTGATACCAACTATTAGGAATAGGGGTCGGCACTAAGAGGGGGGGTAAATTAGTGCAACAGTAAAATAATGTTAGTTTAAAACTTCGTTTCGATTAAATCTGCTTTCGATGAAAAACCGTTTCATAAAGGTAATAACTTTGAAAGCATATGTAAGAGAGTAGTGGATATAAAGAGCAAGTAAGGAGGTTTGCAGTTAAAGTAAATTGCTCAAAGAAATGCAAACCAGATTTTAGAGTGGTTCGGTCATCGTGACCTACATCCACTTCGCCGATTCCTCTTCCGTTGAGGCCACTGGCATCCACTATCGATCTTCCTTTAAATAGGTGAAGACCAACCACCTTTTACACCCCTGTTTAGGAGTCAACCTTTACAAGCATACACTCCTCCTAAATAGAATTCTAAACTTAGACTATAGGAGGGCATTTCTCTAGTGATTGCAATAGTGTTTTCTCACTTTTAAATAATCTGTGTTTGTGTATCTTAACCAGGGATGAGAGGGGTATTTATAGGCCTCAAATTGATTCAAACTTGGTGCCTAAAAACATCTCATCCTAGGTTTCCTGGGTCCGGGAGGTACCACCACCTACGTTGGGAGATATCACCACCAGTGTCGGTTTGACACTAACACTGCACTGAGTGGTATCACCACCCAATCTGACGGTACCACCACCTTGTTGGGAAATCTTGGGGGCAACATCACATGCGCAGCGGAAGAACAAGAAAACAAAATCTCTGATTCCCAAAAGGATGTTCGTCATCGTGCGAAGATTGGTACGCAAAATCCGCGAAACTTAAAACTGCGTATAGAGTAGATTGTGTTACCTAGGGAGATCGTATATCCCTATTTCCTTGCAGATCCTTAGGAGAGGGTGAAGGAGGTCAAGCGTCCTCCTCTCTAGCGGTGATCCACACAGTAGGGTTGCGACGACGCTCCTCAAAACTCCAGGCCTGCTCTGAGGTAGAGAGGGAGAGGAGAATAGGAAAGGCAAGCAAAAGGCTCTAGCCTATGAGGCTCTGAATCCCTCCTATTTATAGAGGTCCCCTATCAAACCCTAATGGGTCCTCCCCTAGTGGGTATTGGATTTGCATCCAATAAGACAAGGGCTTCGTCGGATATCTCATATCCAAACCATTACTCATCGCAATGCCTACTATATGTGTGTGACCCTCTAGGCCCAATATCGAGCTGGCCGTAAGTCATACCCGTCAGAACTCCTTCTAACTCAGTGAATTGTTATCTCTGTAATAATTCACTTGACTCATCGACTACGGACGTACTAGGCCACTACGCTGTAGTGCCCAAACGATACAGGGGAATCCAATCCATTGGACCTATCTGCCCTCAGTTATCATGTACCTATAGTCCCTCATCCATCTAATATCCCAGAGACCGTATATCGAGCATGGTGTTGTCAGACCCATACGGTTTCTACTCGAGTCTCACTCTAATCGGATTCTCTCAACCCGAATGACCCTGGCCAGGGATTTGTCTGAGCAAGAACACATGGGATATTCCTCTCATGACGCCGAGAGTGGATGATCCTCTATTGACACTCAATAGCCCTCGTAAGGTTGACTACCACTCCCAATGACCAGCTGTACTAGATCTAGGACAGCCAAACCTATAAGTCTGGTATCAAAGAGTGGAGCACTCATACAGGACATCCTTGGTGTCTCAAGTCTAAGTCCGGTTATCACGATGTCCCTCTCGAGTAACCTATGACCGGGATTATTTAGGATATGTGTCTAAAGGTGAATCGATCTCATTATCGTGATCTTATCACGATCCGATTCCCATTGCACAAATCCAAGGACATCACAATATATGTATGCATTTATGCAATAGTTATAAAGTGATATACGCCAAAATAAGAAAAAACATTCTGTATCAAGTCACACGTGCCATCACTCATGTGATTGGCTTGTTGGGCACCTATGACTAGCAATCTCCCACTTGACCTAAAGCCAATCACCTATGTGTCTGATCCCCATCAGACCCCTGTGATGCTCAAAGACAATCTGAGACAACGACTTTGTCAGTGGATCTGCAATGTTATCTTCGGATGGAACTCTTTCCACTGCTACATCTCTTCGGGTTACGATCTCTCTGATAAGCTGGAACCTCCTCAGAACATTTCTAATGAGACTCGGGTTCCCTTATTTGAGTAATCGCCCCATAGTTGTCGCAATATAAGGAAGTCGACTTCTCGCTATCCGGAACGACTCCCAAATATGTGATGAACATCTTCAACCAGACTCCCTCCTTTGCTGCATCTGATGTCAACAGTGGTATCTTGCTTGTAACTCTTCCAGCACACTGCTCCTCCATTCAAGGTGTGCACATACCCTGAATTCGACTTGCTATCATCGACATCAAACTGAAAACTTGAGTCAGTGTAGCCTTCAACCTTAAGGCTATTACCTCCATATTCAAGTAAAAGATCCTTAGTCCTTCTCAAGTACTTAAGGATACACTTTACTGCTTTCCAGTGCTCCAAGCCTGGATCCGCCTGATACCTGCTCGTGACACTCAGAGCATGCGCTATATCAAGCCTAGTACATAGCATGACATACATGATAGACCCTATTGCTGAAGCATAAGATATCATATTCATGTTCGCCCTTTCTTCTGGAGTCTTTGGGGACATACTCGTAGAAAGCGATATCCCATGTCTCATCGGTATGAGACCTCTCTTGGAATTTTCCATGCCAAACCCTTTGACAATGGTTTCTATGTACCTGGACTGGGACAAGCCAAGCATCCTCTTGGATCTATCTCTATAGATTCTAATCCCCAAGATATATGATGCTTCCCCTAAGTCCTTCATGAAGAAGTGTCTAGATAACCAAGCCTTTACTGTGGATAGCATTCCTACGTCATTCCCAATGATGAGGATGTCATCCACATATAACACCAAAAAGGTGATAGCACTCCCATTTACCTTCCTGTACACACAAGACTCATCTTCGTTCTTAACGAAGTCATAAGATCTGATTGCCTCATCAAATCTTATGTTCCAACTTTGGGAAGCTTGCTTTAGTCCATAAATGGATCTAAGCAACCTACACACCTTATCTGGGCAGTTCTTGGACACGAATCCCTCAGGTTGCATCATATACACCTCCTCCTCGAGGTTCCCATTGAGGAATGCGGTTTTCACATCCATATGCCAGATCTCATAATCATAGTGTGCTGCAATAGCCAATAGAATTCTGATGGATTTTAGCATTGCTACGGGTAAGAAGGTTTCATCGTAGTCAACACCTTGCCTTTGACGATACCCCTTAGCCACTAGCCTTGCTTTATAAGTCTCTATCTTTCCATCTACTCCGATCTTTTCTTAAAGATCCACTTGCAACCAATGGGTGCAATACCTTCGGGCGCATCAACTAGGTTCCAAACCTTATTGAAATACATAGAATCCATCTCAGAATTCATGGCTTCTTGCCACTTCCCTGAGTCTATACTCATAATAGCCTCCTCGTAGGTCTGAGGATCAATATCCTCAACATCCTCTCCTCTAATATGTTACACAAATCTCTCAGGAGGATGGGATACTCTATTAGACCTGCGTAAAGTTGAAACTTGTGTATTAGGTACCTGAACAGACTCGGGCTGTAGAGTGGTGCTTGAGCTTGGTTCTCCAACCTCGCTCAACTCTATCATTCTCCCACTGTCTCCACCAAGAATGTGTTCCTTCTCAAGGAACACTGCTCTCTGTTAGGACTCTAGCTTGGAGAGTCCTAATTGAGAGGGACATTCATGTAAAATTGTTAGGACTCTAGCTAAGAGAGTCCTAATTGAGAGGGACATTCTATTAGGACTCTAGATAGGAGAGTCCTAATTGAGAGGGGCATTCATGTAGGAGGTTTTTTCTTAGAGAAGAATTAGGAGTTGTAAGGGAATAGGAGTCTTGAGTAGGAGTCCTATTAGGAGTTGGTTAGAAGTAAGAGTCTTAAGTAGGAGTCCTATTAGGAGTTAGGGTTTAGAAGCCCTATAAATAGCCATGTATTCCTTCTCTTTTCATAAGCAATAGATGAATCTTTTCTGCAGCCTTTGAGCAGCAACTTGGAGGGAGGAACCCCTATAGAGTTTCAAGGAGGCCGATCCCCTAAAGAGATCAACCCCAAGTTTAGAATCTGCAAGGGTTCTAACACCTGGTATCATAGCAGCGTTCTTGGCATCTCGCTGCCCTTCCACAGCCATCCATCAACCCTACACAACCATCCAAAGCAATTCCCACAATTGCTTAAAAGATCGTCATCGAATTCCGCCTTCATCTCCACCACCGCGGATCATCCTTTGATCTCCCCGTGAATTGCAACAGGTTCTGGTTTCCTACCTTACTGCTGCTACAATTTAGTTATCCTTATTCGAAAATCCAAAAAAAAAAAAAAATCGTTCCTATATTGCTGCATAAACTTTTCGTCATAAAGTTTTCATCTCTACGACGAAAGATACATTGCATAATTCCAGCCGCATAGCACCATCTATTTGATCTTGCTACTGTGCTTTTTCTATCCAAATTTCTACAAAATTTTTATGACATCTTTGACACTTCCTAACAGTGGATTTCCCTTTCGTTTCATCAAAAAATTCTCAATATAAACTACTGATCTTTTATGTCCAATCTGCTGCACTTGAATTGCAGAATTCAAGCCGCATAGCACCATCTGTTTGATCTTGCTACTGTGCTTTTTCTATCCAAATTTCTACAAAATTTTTATGACATCTTTGACACTTCCTAACAGTAGATTTCCCTTTGGTTTCATCGAAAAATTATCAATATAAACTACTGATCTTTTATGTCCAATCTGCTGCACTTGAAAATCTATGCTGCAGAAAATTTCAGCTGCATATCGTTGCCTTAACCCATCTATTTGCAATCTTTTTTGAATGAAATTTCTTATACACTTCATAGATCATCTTCGCTTCCATCTAAGATTGATCTATTAAGAAATTCATCTCTAAAAATGATTTTATGTTGCTGCAAATTTTCATCGTATCCCGCTGAAATTTTTCGACAACAATTCTGCAATTGCAACTTGCACCAATTTTCTTGCTGTTATACTGCCGAAATTTTCTTGATTAAATTAGATATCCTTGCTGTCATATAAACTGTGATTTTGTTATCAATTCCCTCCTCAATTCTCTCAAGTTTTTGGTGGAAATTACGTCGAGAAACCGTTGTTTCTTCGACGACAATTCTACTCTTACAAGACAGCACATACTTGCTGCAACTTCCACGGATTTCTGTCAAACCTTTGCTACCATCTACCATAGATCCAAAACTTTCATCCACAGCCCTAAAACTCTACTAAACCACACCCTCAAACTGCACCCAAAACAGCCACAAAACAAGCCTAAACCACAGCCTACATCCACCAATCCACCAACACTTTCGACCATCACTTCTCTCAACCTATACATGCCTTTAACCCAATAGCAAAAGAGAGATCTTAACATCATTGATTTGGGGCCATATACTATGGCATCTAAGGAGGCAATCAATGCTAAATTCGAAGCCTTGGAGGAGCGAATGGAGGATAAGATTCGGACGCTCTTTACCGAACTTAGATTGGGCCGACCACTAAGCCCGAAGAAATCATATCAAGGAGAGAGCTTTGCCCAATCACACCAAGCCCGAAGAGATGACTTCCAAGGGAGGGTAGGCTCTATGACCAACCCCAACTATCCATGCATGAGAGTGGACTTCCCTAGATGGGAAGAAGGAGACCCGATTGGTTGGATCTCGCGCGCGGAGCGATATTTTCGGTACCACAAAACCGTTGATGTATCTACGGTGAAAATTGCAGCTATACATCTTGAAGGGGATGCTATACAGTGGTTTAAACAGTTTGAACATACTTATGGAGTCCTTTCATGGCAACAATTCAAAGAAGGACTGCTGATCCGCTTCAGACCAACCGCTTACGAGAATATTGACGAACAACTAGCAAAGATCCGACAAACCTCCACCATTCAGGAGTACCAAACCAGGTTTGAAAGGTTATCTAATCAAAATCATGATTGGTCTCAAAAACAGCTATTGAGAACCTTCATTGAGGGCTTGAAGCCGGAGATCCGAGGAGAAGTTAAAGCGCGACAACCGTACACGCTTATGGCAGCCATCTCTTTCGCACGACATCAAGAGGAGCAATTGAACCATGAAGCTCGGAGGACTAGGGTCACTCCTCAACCAGTAATATTGAAGCCCTCAGCCCCCCTACTGTCGACCAAGTCCCTGCACCAAAGAGGTTAACAGGAGAAGAGCTTCGGGAGCGATATGCGAAGGGGTTATGTTGGCATTGTGACGAGCCGTGGAGCCGTGAGCATCGCTGTAGTAAAGGAGGACTTCTTATGATTGAACCGATAGAAGAAGAGGTCATTGAACATTCAGAAGAGAGCCTTGAACATGAAGAAAAAGATGCAGAAGAAGAGCCACAACTAACTGAAGTTACGGTACATGCACTAGCCGGCTACTCAAACCCGCAAACGATGAAAGTTGGAGGCCTTCTCAAACAACAACCGATCACTGTTCTCATCGACACGGGCAGTTCTAATAACTTTCTAAATAGTAAGGTTACTATCCAGATGGCCTTACCTATTGAGAATTGCAACAGGTTTGACGTTAAGGTTGTCGACGGACGGATTTTGAATTGTGATCGTAGGCGCCCGCAAACGATGAAAGTTGGAGGCCTTCTCAAACAACAACCGATCACTGTTCTCATCGAGACGGGCAGCACTAATAACTTCCTAAACAGTAAGGTTGCTGTCTATATGAACTTACCTATTGAGAATTACAGCAGGTTTGTCGTTAAGGTCGCCAACGGATGGATTTTGAAGTATGATCGTAGGCGCCCGCAAGTGAAACTGTTGATGATCATGAGGCCTTACCAAGAGATGATTGCATATTTCTTCCTTCTCCCTCTTGATGATCATGAGGCCATGCTCATAATTAAATGGTTGATGACATTAGGTGATATTTCTTGGAATTTTATGCAATTAATTATGAAATTTTACAGTAAGGAGAAACAGGTGATACTGAACGGGAAACGTGGGGGCGGCTTAACGACGATTTCCACACAACAAATGGAGAAGGTTTTGCATAAAGCATGCAGCAGATTTTTGATACAACTTGAGCAGCAAACTAAGGGAAAACCAATACAATTTGAAGATCCAAACCTACTTCCTTTGCTTGCTGAATTTTCAGATATATTTGACGAACCATACAACCTACCTCTTACCCGTCGGTATGATCATTATATAATGATTCTTTTAGGAAAACCTCCAGCAAATACTCGGCCATATCAATATCTACATCTCCAGAAGGATGAAATAGAAAGGATTGTAAAAGAAATGCTCGAAACAGGAGTTATTCGGCCAAGGTGCAACCTCTATTCTTAACCGGTGCTACTTGTAAGCAAGAAGGATGGAACATGGCGAATATACATTGATTACCGAGCTCTCAATGGCATAACCATCAAGGACAAATACCTTTTTCCAATAGCAGATGAATTGTTAGATGAAAGGGAGCACAAATCTTTACAAAGCTGGACCTTTGATCCGGGTATCATCAAATATGAGTGTGCGAAGAAGACATACCGAAAACCACCTTTTGAACACACAACAACCACTACGAATTTTTGCTTTCTTCAACAGAAGGTGGAATATCTTTGGCATATCATATCAGAGGAAGGTGTGATAGTGGACCCCTTCAAAATTGAAGCAAGGCAAAACTGGCCTACCCTGAGAAATATAAAATTGCTACATGGCTTTCTGGGTTTAACAGGCTACTACCGCAAGTTTGTGAAAAACTATGGAAAGATCAGTGCACCACTTACTTCCTTACTGGAAAAAGATGTCTTCCAATGGTTGGACAGAGCCTCCGCTGCCTTCGACAAACTTAAGGCAGCCATTATGACGACGCCGGTGCTAACACTACCAGATTTCAACCGACCCTTCATTATTGAGGTCGACACATCTGGAGTCAGAATTGGAGCCATTCTCATGCAAGATGGTCGACCACTCGCATACACTAGCAAGGCATTATCTCCCTCCTATCAAAATAAGTCAACATATGATAAGGAGATGCTCGCTATTGTGCGTGCAGCAACGAGGTGGAGATTGTACTTGATCAGGCGATACTTTCAAATCAAGATCGACCATAAAAGCCTAAAATATCTCTTGGAGCAGAAGATATCTTCCCCCGAGCAGCAAAAATGGGTAACAAAACTTCTTGGATTTGATTATGAAATAACTTACAAAATGTGGAAAGAGAATGTTGTTGCAGATGCGCTTTCGCAGCTACCTGAGCAAGCTGAATTTTTGGTCGTTTTACTTCCAACCAGCGACTTCCTTGAGGATATTAAGATGGAATGGCAGGAAGATTCGGAGACTAGTAAGAAAAAAAAAAAAAAATTGGAGGAAGCACCAAGCTCCGTGGCTCATTACAATCGGGACTCAAAAGAATTATGCTATAAGGGACGCATTGTGCTTGTGACAAATTCTACTTGCATCTTCAAGAGCAAATTTTGGACAAAGTTATTCCATATGCAGGGTACTAAATTGAAAAGGAGTACGACATATCACCCACAAACCAACAGCCAGACAAAAGTTTTAAATAGGTGCTTGGAGACAGCCCAAAGTCATCCACCAAATATGACTACCCAAAGAGAACTCCAGACCCAACCAAGTGCCATTATTGATCGACGGATCGTGACTCGACGA
>NC_088327.1:16062500-16070000 GCF_036884655.1 Musa acuminata AAA Group | reverse complement strand
GTAAATCAAAAGGAGAGCTCGGGGCGGACGGACACCAAGGATCTCCGTTCACTCCCGAGATACAAGATCAGGCGATCCCGCCGCACTTCCCCCTCCCCTCGCTGGACATGTATGACGGCGCCGCCGACCCAGCGGACCACGTGGCCGCTTTTCGCGCCCAGATGGCGCTATTCGGGACCTCTGACGCCCTGATGTGCAGGACGTTCCCAACAACTCTGCGGGGACCAGCCCGCACATGGTACAGCGGCCTGAAGCCAGGGACTGTCGCCTCCTTCGACCAGCTCGCCAAGGATTTCGAGCTTAACTTCCTGGCATACGCCCGACCGAAGCCGTCCATGGCGTTACTCCTCGGACTCAACTAGAAGGAGGACGAGCCCCTCTCCCATTTTGTGAACCGATTTACAACACAAATCCGTGGATTGTCGGATGCTCACCCCTCTCTCTTGATGTAGGCATTCATGACAGGCCTGCGGCCCTCCAAGTTCTTCTGGTCGTTTGTAGAGTGGCCCCCCGCCGCGGTCCTCGAGATGCTCCAGCGCGCCAGTCAGTTTATTGCCGCGGAGACTTCGATGGCTGGAAAGCGGGAGGAGCACAAAAAGGTCAAGTCGGAGCCGCCCCGACAGCAAGGCCTCCTCTTCCTGCCTTGAATTCATCCCGAACTGAAATATTCCTACACGAGAAGGGGAAGGGGCTGCTCAAGGACCCTCACCCGATGAGGAACCCGCGGGAGCTCGCAGACCGTTCAAGGTATTGCCGATTTCATCGGCAGCACGGGCACGACACTGAGCAGTGCTACGAGTTGAAGAGGCAAATCGAGGAGCTCATCCTCAGAGGTCACCTCGGCCAATACCTCCGGCCGAACAAAGAGCAGTCGCCCCGCCCAGAGGGCCCCGTCGAGCGACACATCGATGTGATAGCCGAGGGCCCCGCATCAAGTGGAGGCTCCATGTCGGGCAGGAAGGCGTATGCCCGAGCCGCTCCTGACGAAGCCTCGGGACATGAGCCCGAGCCCGTGATTACCTTCCCAACCGGAGCTGCCGAGCGACCCGACCACGACGACGCCTTGGTGATATCGGCCAGGGTAGCCAACGCGCAGATGAGGAGGATCATGGTCGACACGGGGAGCTCGGCCGACATACTCTACTTCGACGCCTTCCAGAAGCTAGGCTTGACCAGGGAGAATCTGAGCCCGATGTGCTCGGTGCTCACCGGTTTTACGGGAGATTCAGTATCACCCCTGGGGGCTGTTACATTGCCCTTGACTCTGGGGACCCCGCCAAAGTCGCAGACGGTGATGACCACTTTCCTGGTGGCCAACCTTCCCACCGCTTACAATGCCATACTCGGTTGGCCGACCCTCAACAAGGTCAGAGCCGTCGTCTTGACCTACTACCAGACCATCAAATTCCCAACCAGTGCTGGGGTCGGGGAAGTCACGGGAAGCCCCCGAGAATCCAGGCGATGCTACCTTACCGCCGTATCATTGGGCAAGAGAGCCAGCACCGAGGCGCGTCTGGAGGACCCGCGGGTAACGAAAAAACCGACTCCTCATCCCGAACCGAGGGGATCCACTATCGACATACCTTTGCGAGAAGCTCGGCCAGAACGGACGGTCAGGATCGGATCGGAGCTGCCCGAGCGGGAACGAGAGCAGCTCGTTGGTCTCCTGCGGGAAAATGCCGACGTCTTCACCTGGTCCCCGTCGGACATGACGGGTGTCGACCCAGAGGTCGTGGAGCATCATCTCAACACCCCACCTGATGCTCGCCCGGTGAAGCAAAAGCTCCGACGCCAGGCCCCTGACCGACAACGCGCCGCACAAGAAGAGGTGGACCGGCTCTTAGCAGCAGGCTTCATAGAAGAAGCCAAATATCCTCAG
Organism: Musa acuminata AAA Group; assembly: GCF_036884655.1. NCBI lineage: Eukaryota > Viridiplantae > Streptophyta > Magnoliopsida > Zingiberales > Musaceae > Musa > Musa acuminata. The sequence continues at coordinate 16,068,121 of NC_088327.1, read as the reverse complement.
TGGCTGTCCAATGTAGTCCTCATGAAAAAACACAATGGAAGCTGGAGGATGTGCGTTGACTACACCAGTCTCAAAAATGCATGCCCTAAAGATTGCTACCCCCTCCCAAAGATCGACCAGCTGGTCGACGCGACGGTCGGACATGCGCGTCTCTCTTTCATGGACACCTATTTAGGATATAACCAGATCAGGATGGGGCCCGAAGATAGGGAACATACGACCTTTCTCACCGATCAAGGGGTGTACTTCTACAAGGTCATGTCGTTCGGGCTAAAAAATGCTGGGGTCACATACCAAAGAACGGTGAACAAGATGTTCGCCCATCAGATCGGGAGGAACATGGAAGTCTACGTGGACGACATGATCGTGAAAAGCCGAGAGGCCGGAATGCACTTAGCCGACCTGGCCGAGGCGTTCGCCACGCTGCGCAAGTTCGGCATGCGGCTCAACCCCACGAAATGAGCTTTCGGCGTTACCTCTGGGAAATTCCTTGGGTTCATCGTGCACGAGAGAGGAATCGACGCCAACCCGGAGAAGGTTCAAGCAATAACCAGTATGCAGTCCCCCGGGACGATCAAAGACCTACAGCGACTCGACGGGAGGCTTGTCGCCCTGTCTCGCTTCCTCGCTCGGTCGGGCGATCGCTGCCTCCCATTCTTCAAGGCACTCAAAAACCCGAAGAACTTCCAATGGACACCGGAATGCGAGGAGGCTTTTAAACAAATAAAGCAGCACCTAGCCAGCCTCCCCCGGCTCGCCTCTGTCTCCCCCGGCGAGAAGCTGGGCCTCTACTTGGCGGCATCCCCACATGCAGTCAGCTCTGTCCTTGTCAAGGAAGGTTCCGGTCAACAACTCCCGATCTACTACGTCAGCCACGTCCTGAGTGGACCTGAGGAGCGTTACCCGCCGATAGAAAAACTCGCACTTTCCCTGGTGCTCTCAGCTCGGAAGTTGCGCCCCTACTTCCAGGCACACTCGGTGGAGGTCATCACTGACTAACCCCTTCGACAAGTCTTAACAAAATTCGATGTGGCAGGACTGCTCCTCAAATGGGCGGTGGAGCTCGGTGAACATAGTATCAGTTACGTGCCTAGGACCGCCATCAAGGCCCAGGCGGTAGCCGACTTCATCGCGGAGTTAACTCAGATAGAGGACAGAGATCTCGAGCAAACCCCCGAAGCCTGGACCCTGCACGTGGACGGCTCGGCCAACTCGAGGGGTGCCGGCGCGGGGCTGGTTCTCCTCGCCCCTGACGGACGCTCGTTCGAACGTTCCCTCCGCTTGGGGTTTAAAGCCACCAACAACGAGGCGGAATACGAGGCGCTCATAGCGGGGTTAAGGCTGACCCTCGAGATGCAGGTGGCCGCGATACACGTCCTCACCGACTCGCAGCTTGTGGCCGAATAGCTCAGCGGTGGATACGAAGCTCGGGACGCGACCATGGCCAAATACCTGGCATGGGTAAGGGACCTAACCGCGAAGTTCCCTTACTTTACGTTATCTAATGTTCCGAGGGAGGAAAACGAGCGAGCCGACGCGCTCGCTAAGCTGGCGTCAAGACCAACCCCCAAAGCGTTGCCAGAGATCGAGGAGCTCCCTGCTCGCGCCATCGAAGTGGCAACTACGACCCCAGGCAGTGCGCCGATCACGTGGCTACAAGAGCTGCTGCGCTTCAAGCGGGATGGAACCCTTCCCCTCGATGAAGTCGCAGCTCGGCGCCTGCGTCGTACGCACGCGTGGTACTCCAAGGAGAGTGGCCGGCTTTACAAGCGGTCCTTCACCTATCCCCTCCTGCGATGCTTGGAGCCTGACGAAGCCCAGACGGTCCTAGCTAAAACTCACGAGGGGGTCTGCGGCGAACACATCGGCGGGCGAACCTTGGCGCACAAAATACTTCGCCAAGGCTACTACTGGCCGACCATGTGCTGGGACGCGAAAACTTACGTACAACGGTGCAGTTCGTGCCAACTACACGCCCGCGCACCCCGACAGCCCGCGGTCCCGCTCAGCCCCATCGATTGCACATGACCGTTCGCGCAGTGGGGGTTGGACCTGCTTGGACCCTTCCCACCGGCTTCTGGGCAGCGGAAATACATAATCGTAGGAGTTGACTACTTCACAAAGTGGGTCGAGGCCGAGCCGCTGGCGACGATCACGGAACACCAAATGGAGAAGTTCGTCTGGAAAAACCTAGTGACTCGGTTCGGGCTACCCAAGGTCATTATTACGGACAACAGACCTTAGTTCGCCGGCAGGAGGTTCCGGGAGTTCTGTGCCGGCCATGGCATCCAATTGAGGTTCAGTTCGGTGGCCCATCCCCAGACGAACGGACTGGCGGAGGCGACCAACCGATCCATCCTGGACGGGCGTAAAGAAGAGTATCTGCGGCCCGATCGGCCTGGACGGACAAGCTCCCCAGCGTATTATGGTCGCTGCGCACCACCCCCAAGGCCGCTACTGGAGAGTCCCCGTACAGCTTGACGTTCGGGACCGAGGCTGTCTTGCCGCCTGAGATGGCTGTCACCACCTTACGGACAAGGAGCTATGACGAGGAAGCCTCGAACGAAGGACTTCGCACCAGCCTCGACGTACTCGAGGAGCGACGCGCCGATGCGCACCTAAAGGCCCTCTCTCACCAGAGAGCCGTCGCGAGGGTCTACAACAGAAAGGTGCGACCTCGACCGATCAGGTTAGGCGATCTAGTCATACGAAAGGCCGAGGTCAGTGACCCGACCCGGACAAAGGGGAAGCTGGCCCCCAAGTGGGAGGACCTTATCGGGTCACCGGGGTGGTCCGACCGGGAACTTATCGGCTCACGACAATGGACGAGTCCTCTTTGCCAAGGACATGGAACGTCCAGAACCTTAAAAGGTTTTTTGTCTGAGGTCTCTGCCTATGCGAAATTGGTCGGTTAAAAGAGATTATTTCTCTTCCAAAGTGGCTTCCAAGATTCAAGCACGGAGTTACAAGACTCAATTGGAATCACAAGACTCAACTTTCGAAAGCTGAAAGACGTACCGGGAAAAAACTTTTATTTCTGAAGCGTGGAACTACAAGACTCAACTGCGACAGAACTCGAAAATTACAAAAGGTTACAAGGCTCAAAAACAGCTCAGCCGAGCCCACCTCAAGACTATCCTAACCGTCGGAACCCCCGACGCTATCGTCGAAAGGAACTTCCTCCGGCATGTCTACATCTAAATCCTCGGGATGCGAGGTAAACGGATCCACCTCGACCTCCAACCCAGGATGGCGCGTCTGGAATCAACCCAGGGCAATCCGGTACCCGTACTCGTAGGTGACCTGCCCTGACCGAACCAGCCCGAGCTGGAAGCCTGAGGATTGCTTGTAGGCTTCAATTATTTCCTTGTCCTTCTCTGGACGCCGCTCCTGCTCGGCCACGAGAGCTTCCGAGGCCCCCTTTGCGTCAGCCAGAGCTCCCTCCAACCGCTGGGTCAGGGTGGCCACCTCGCCTCGGACTAGGCGAGCCTTGGTCTGCGCCCCCTATAGGAGCCCTCGGAGATTGCTTTTCTCCTCCTCAGCCTCCTTCGCCTCGGACCTCAGGTGAAGGACCTCGGCCTCCAGCGCCGATACGCGTTGGTCGGTCTCCCTAGCCTCAGCCCGGAGGCGCGCCACTTCTGCCTCAAGCTCCGAGGAGCGCTGCTCGGCCGTCGCAACCGCCTTCGGAGCCGCCCCTGCACGAACCTCCTCGAGCTGCCTGCGCAGCTCGGCATTACGGTCGCACAAGATGCCCAGGGCTCGACCTACGTCACGAACGCGATCTGCCAACGCCATCGCGTAGTGCTGGTCCTGTGGAAGGAAAGTCAGAGCCACCCTCAGACAAAACATAGGTCGGAAGCCGACAGTGGAACACTTACCCACAGCAACGATTTCACGGATTTACCAAGCAGGACATCCGAGGGCATAGTGTACATCTCGCGAGCCATGTCGGGGTGCAGCCCTCCTCGGATGAACGCGGCTGCGGTCTCCCCATCGGCCCACACCCGGGTCCCGCGGGTCAGCCCCCCCCAGCGGGCTACCAACCGGTCGGAGGGCTGGCCTTCTGAAAGCTCGCCCATCAGGCGCGCCTGGTAGAAGTCGTTCGGCGGCCCTGCGGATATGCGACACAGGTCCCGGATAGTCGGCTTCTTCGGAGCGACAACCTTGGCTTTCTTTTGAGGACGGCCGACCTCGAGCTCCACCGGCACCTCTCTGGTACCGACGCCCAGGCTGATTTGGCGTCATGGAGATGCAACCGACGGAGCGCGTCCTCCACGCACTAAAGTGAGGTTCACCATCTCTGCACCAACATATCGACCTCGGTTAGTATTCCAAAAGAGAAATAAAACAGGAAGGCCTGCCGCTACCTCCTTTTCAAGGCATACCTCGAGGTACTGGGCTCAAGCCCGCCTCGACCAACCACGCCTCGGTCATCTTTCGGATGACTCTGGACGACGGGAGGATCTCCTTCAATCTTCGAAGGGCCTAGAGCTCCCCCTCATCCAAGACTGGGGCAGTATTATCGACCACACGCGCCGCCCACCGGAGCCTGAAGTTCCAGCTCTCCGGATGGCAAACGTAGAAGAAACGCTCCTTCCACCCCTTGTTGCTGGAAGGAGCCCCGCTGACCCGGAAACCCGGTCGGGCGGACAAGTAATAGCCCCCCGACCCTCTGGACAGACGAAAGCAAGAAAGGAAAAGAGACCGGCTCGGGGTGATTTTGGCATAGTGACATTCCCCAAGGAACGCCACCAGATAGCGCCAGGAATTCGGCGCCATCTGAGAAGGAGAGATGCGCCACCACGAGACGCAGGAGGTTATGACTGGATGGAACGGAAGGCGTAGCCCGGCCTCGAAGGCATCCACAGTTAGGGCAAAGCCCCTAGGTATGAGATCATACGCCCGCTGCCCCGGCTCGGGGACAATGAGCGTGAATTCCGCTGGGATACCGTAACGATCCCGAAGGAGGCCAAGCGACGACTCGCTCACAGTGGAGTCGATGTCGTGCGGCCACATCAGCGATTCAAGGGCTTTGGTGGCCCTTTCCTCGGACGACGAGCGGGAGCTCGCCGACACCGCCCCCTCGCCGACGGCACTAGAAGGAAGAGGCGAAGAAGGAGGAGGCGAAGAAGGAGAGGACGGAGGAGAAGCCATCGTTACCGAGCTTTGGAAAAGGTAGGGTGGCTGTGGAGTGCTAGACTAGATCACCCAAAGAGGGGGTCGAAGCGAGTGCATGCACCAGGGAGTGAAAGAAGCCAATGGAGCGCTACTTATAGCCTGCTTCCCGTCGGAACAGCGACCTTTCCTCTCCTGAGGTGCGCTGCGAAGACGCAAACGTCGCATCGCCATAATTGCAGCTTGGCGCGGCATTTAATCGCAGCGCAGTGCAAAGCACGAAGTCGCTAATCACGTCAACCTCGAAAACCAGCGACTCCCAAAAGGGGTGGCCCTTTGATCTTCCCTAGGGAAAAAGCAACCTAGCCGCCCACGCCCGCGCGCAGTCGAACGACCAATCGCCGGTCAAGAACCAAGTACCGCCCCGGTCGTATCACGCCCGAGGCCACCACCTCGGTCGCGGCCTGCCTGCACCGAGCACCTCTGCCGCTCGCTGCCAAGAACCA